>NC_061117.1:103122266-103219561 GCF_002878395.1 Capsicum annuum
TGAAACAGAGATTTCATATAAGTCTCCACTTCATCTCTTATTTTACTCCCCCTTTCCTCTCCATACATATCCACAAGTGCATCTCCCACATATGCACGATTGTTACGAGGATCTAAGATAGAGGCAATAAAGAATAGCTTATTTATTTTTTCAGGAGCACCCCAATACTTGACAAACTTTTCTTTCATTTTTTTTGCTATTTTTCTCAAAGCAAAATCATTATCTTCCATACATTCTTTTAAATAGTTGTAAAGCTCAATTATGTCTTCAAAATGAACATTAGAAGTAACATAGAGTGCACCTGAAACCTTCACAGTTAGATCATAAAACCTATTAAGAAATATTACCATATTTCTCACATTTTGCCAATCATCATTTTTAAACACACCTGTAACACTACCATCTTCACAAACATTAGTAGCAAGATAAATTGACAATCCACTATCTTCACGATCATACCTATTAAATGCAGTCTCAAAATGATGTGCAGTATCCAACATCAAATAGGTAGAATTCCACCTAGTAGGAACATCCAAACACAATGACTTCTTACATTCTATATTTTCAAATCCACAACATTCGTTAAATTTTCTAATCCTTGCAGGAGATACTTTAATATACTTCACCATTTGTCTAACACGTTTGACAGATGCACCAATTTCCTTCAAGTCATCTTGTACTATTAGATTGAGAATGTGAGCCATACATCTGACATGAAGATGCTCGCCAAATTTCATGTTAGATCCCCAATTTACCAATTGTTTGTATAATTCTTTTACCATGACATCATTTGAAGAAGCATTATCTACTGTTATAGTGAACATTTTGTCCAATTTCCAATCAAGCAAACACGTACTAACACAATGGGCCATTTCGTTACCCTTATGATTAGAGACAACTTGAAAGTTTAAAATCTGTTTTATTCTTTGTAAAGAAGTCCACGTGTCTGTGGTTAGACAAACTCTAGGTGATGTTTCTTTAAAATACTTTATCAAATTTTGTTTCTCTTCACCAAAAATTACATAACAATCCCTAGTCAATGTCTTGCGGGAGGGAATTCGAAATAAAGGTTTGAGTTTTTCTCATAAACTTCTTAAAACCTTCCTTCTCTACAAAACAAAAAGGAAGCTCATCAATAATTAACATCTCAACTAAACTCCTCCTAGATACCTCTTGATCAAAACTCCAAGATGCCCCATCACCTTTCTCACCTTGTAGTGGAAAGTTTATATATATTTGCTTGAAAATGTTTACTTTATTTGGATTTTTAGGACAGATTTTCAAATGATTATTCAGCCCGGTTGTTCCATTTCTAGAAGCAGCTTTAAGAACTTTACCACAATACTTACACTTTGCTTTGGTAACCCCATGTTCTACGAACTTCTCATAATGCGGCCAAGCAAGAGATCTAGGTAGCATAGATTTTCTCTTTGTCGATAGTTGATCATCTTCTGGTGTTGAATTGAGAGACTCAATCATATGTGCGTTTTCACTCGTAATCACACCGAGTGCTTGACTTGAGTCATCATCCATCTATTCAACGTTTTAAGACAAAGAAAAAATATATGAACATATGAAATCATAAAAACCAGCTAAAAAATCAATCAGATTAAAACACAATTCATTGAAGAAATAATAGAAAAAAATCAAACTGTGCCTAATAGAATAACCTGAAAATAGCATCACATCTATATTCCAATAGATCAGGATAAAATCAAACAAAAATACTGAATTGAACGGTAATTAAAAGATGAAACTGTACATTGAAAGACAACTCCGGCAAAGAAGAGTAACAACTTCTACAAAAGAAGGTGAAAATTTTGTGGGAGTTCAATTTATACGGAATAAAAAGGTATAGTCGTATAGAGCAACTGAGCAAGAGCTGAGGATTTTGACTTATTTTATAAGTAAAGTGTATAGGGTTTTGAAACATTTAAAATTAGTATAGTATTATTGACTTTTGTGTTGTGGGCTTTTTTTGGATCTTTTGTACAGAAGTTAGAATATTAATTTATACTTGTGGGCTGGCCTATGGACTATGGTCAGGTAACTATAATTTGGTATTCGGTAAATACCAAATACCAAACGGTAGTAATATTATATACCAATTCCGAACTCAAATATTGTAATTTTAAAATTTTACTTCCAATTATCATACCAAATATCAAATTACCAAATACCGAATATCAAATTTTTTGGTTCGGTTTGATAATTCGATTTTTGGGAATTTATGCCCAACCCTAGTTCACAACTTACAAGGTTTTCAAAGGATAAATACTACTTATTCACATTTGATTTTTATATCAAGTCAATAAATTCATGACATGTGTTTGTACCTATCTTTAACACTTAACCATTTATAACTAACATGTATTGTTGCCCTATTAAATCACTAAGGGGTCGTTTGGTTTGAAAACAAGTTATACCGGGATTAGTTATGTTGGAATAAGTTATACTGAGATTAGTTGTCCATGGATAAGTTATCCTGATATTATTTTTTAGTGATTGTTTGGTTTGTGGTACTAAAAATAATATCTATGTAGTGCATTATTTGTAAGAATATACTATTTGTTTACTAAAATACCCTTCACAATATTTAGCTTAATTATTTTCCTTCATATTAAATCATACAAAAGAAATTTAAAAGTTACTAATTTTTTATTTTAACTTTATTAGTTTCTTTTTTCTAAAAATATATGTTAAGAAATTTATGTTGATATTTCTTAAATGTGTATGAAACTCTAATATTTCATGTTAAATTACTTATTTTGTTCTAAATTCCATAAAATATTGATAATCTCATTTTTTGTCAAAAAAATTCATCATAAAAAAATGTGAAAAAGAATTACTCTCATTTTTCATTATTTAGTATCATTAATATTTGGAGAGTCAAATTGTATTTTTTAAAAAGTTAAATTTTTAAATATTTTTAGCTAAATATAAAAATATTTTTTATTTAATAATTAAGTATGTATTAAGGTAATTTCAACATACTTTAATAACTTGTCCATGATAAATTTGTTAGAAAAAATGAAAATTTATTTCCATTTATTAGGAAAAATGAAAATCTAAAATACATACGATTAATAAACATTTCTACAAAATAGAAAGACAATAAATCTTTGCATCAATTTTGAACTTAATTGTATAAATAGTTTTAATGGTGTCACTATCATTTTTTGATTACTCATCACTTTTGTAGCATTTAATAAACTCATATAATTGTTCAAACTTATCAAAATGAATGAAAATTTGTAGAGTAATTAAAATTTAAATTAGGGATAAAATGATTAAAAAAAAATTGATGCGAGGCTACTAAAATCTCACATTCTCTCTTATATATAGTATTAAAGTAATATATATATATATATATATATATATATATATATATTTCTACTATCAGTTATACTTCTTCGCTCATGATAGTAAAATCATTTGAAAAAATGTTATTAGCTATAGTTTCGAAAAAGGTTTTAAAATAATAGCTAGCTAGATTCTCTATTACTCAACTTAAAAAATTATTTATTGGATTTGTATGATTTTTCTCTATATTTGTAAAGTTTGAATTTTTTACTTTCTCCAAAACAGATATAACAATGAATCGTGTAGTAGTTAGATTTATTTATTTTTAGATTTTTAGATAAAAATATTTGAGTAAATTGGTAGAAAAAGTAAAATAAAAACGATGAAAAACTTGTGTAAAAATAATAAAATATTATACACAAAATTTAGTAATTTATTTTTTCATCTCATTTACAGATTTGAACTTCATATGATAAGTTTCATATTCATTCGCATTAAAATCTAACCTATCTTATTATACAAATACCTTATATTTTATATATATAAAAAAAAAAGTAAAGTATTATATATAAAGTGATAATCAAAGGAATTATTTTGTCATTTTATAGTTTATCCCAAGGATAAATTGTGTTCGGATTATTACCCACCGCTAGGGGTGTACATAGGTCGGGTTGGTTTGGTTTTTTATTGAATAAAAATCAAACCAATTATGTTAGTTTATTAAAACTATAAACCAAATCAAACCAACATAAAATCAATTTTGTCGGTTTAGGTTTTAGTCGGTTCTTTCATTTTTTTCGAGTTTTCTCAGTTTTTTTTATAATCTTTATTTTTTACAATTATATTATGATTGAAGACTAGATCAAATATGTTTTTACTCATGTGCTAATGAAAAAACTCAATTATGAAAAACTCTCTTGAAACTAAAAAGTAAGATGAAGAGTGAAAAATTTAGATTTTAAGTTTATATTGGGTTTTTGATCATTTTGTTAGCATATGTACATATATATATATATATACACACACCTACTTTCTAAATATTAAAAATTAATAAAACTAACTGAAAAAGTAGATTAATTAATATTTTATGTATAAAAAGTTAAATTATCCATATGCATATATACATATACACACACACATATATAATATATATGTATACTACACACACACATATATATATGCATACACACACACATATATATATTATGTCGGTTTGATTTGGGTTCGTTTTGACTTTTTTTTTGTTAACACCAAACTAAACCAAGAATGGACGTTTTTTTTTCAAACGTCAAACCAACCAAATCGAACCATAAGTCGATCTTTTTCTCGGTTTGGTTTCGTTCTTCGGTTTGGTTTGACTTGGTGGTTTGGTCTGTACACCTCTACCCACCACGTGTGGGATAACTTATCCCAGTACTATTTATTAGTCCCGAGATAAGTTATTTCGAATATTGGTAATCAAACAATGCGTCAAAAAATTTATCCCGAGACTATTATTTTATTTCAAAATTATATATTTTAGTACCTCACACCAAACGACCTCTAAGTATAATAAAAATTATACGATTTGATATAAACAGTAGACCGGTGCAAATAATTATTACTCCCTCCGTTTAAAAAAGAATGATCTAATTTGACTTGACACGAAGTTTAAGAAAATAAAGACTTTTGAATCGTGTGGTGTTAAATTAAAGATATGTCAAATGTACTAAAATACCCTTCAATCTTGTGGTCTTAAACATGTCATGTGGAAAGTTAAAATTAAAAAGTTGCTAAAAAGAAAAAAGAATCATTCTTTTTTAAACGAATTAAAAAAAAATAGATCATTCTTTTTGAAACAAGGGAGTAGTACTTTTTGTGACCACGAAATCAATTCTATAAACTCTCGCTCACGCACACACCAAATACGTATAACTGAACTCAAACAAAAGAGGTTGTCAAAAAAAAAAAAAAAAAAAAAAACTAAAACAAAAGAGCCTCACGTTATCCACAACTTAAGGATCACATTGGCACACATCGTTAATTAAAAAGAAACAATAACAACAACCCAACTTCTATGTCTTTATTCCATTTCCAAAGCTTCTACTTTGTCTTCCTTTTGTGATTCTTCTCCTTTTTTCTTCTAATTTCCTGTATAGATTATTTACAATGTTCTCATTTTTTGGGAGATTTATAGCCAAACGCTTAGAAAACTATCATGCCAGATATATCGTAACTAGTGCGGTTGAACCTGTGTATCATGTTTGTTTTGGTGGCTTAGCTTTCTCATACTTGGTCGCGCTCCCTGAAGAACTTCGTCATCTTGAACATAAAAAACATCAAGAGAGCCATGGAAAGCACTAAGTTGTAGATTTCATATGTATGGATCTATTGAAGTGATCCTAATTGCTGCAAAATATGTTCTAGTCAAGTGTGTTTTGAACTTGTGTTTCCTGTATTACAAGATATTTTTTATATTTGATTGTATGTTACATATATATGTTGAAGATATAAGTTTTTGCCTTTTTAACTTTATATCATTCTTTGTGATCCAAGATAATTGTATCACAGAAATTTGTTGCTAAATGTTCTTTTTGCAAGATGTCCCTAGTTTTTGATTGACTATCCGCATCAATAAGTACAGTTTTATAAAAATCACATAGATATTATTATCAAGATAAGTACAATTTTATAAAAATCACATAGATATTATTATCAAGTAAATGGACCAAAAAAAAGTGTTTGAATTATTAAATAAAATTTTAAGAATTGGTTCCTTAACAGGAAAAAAAAACTTGGCAAAATATACAAATTAAAGAAAGATGGCGTTCATTTGATTGTTTAAGAAAGAAAACTATCAAAGAACATTGATTTCTTCCTCCATTTTATAACTTTTACTTAAAGTAAAAAAAGGAAAAAGGAAAGACACATGGGTTCTCTTTTGTAAGTTTTAATTATTCTCGCTTAATAAAATTAGTTTTTTCAGTATGTGATTTCTGTCATGTTTGCCATTTTGAATACTGAATATCTGATCATTATGTTGTTAGACCCGTTTGGCCAAGTGGCTTTGAGGCAAAAAGAGCTTTTTTAAAAAAAATTGAGGTGTTTAATCAATAAATAAAACTACTTTTAGTTAGAAGCATAAGTAACTTTTCTCCAAAACAATCTTAATAGTTCAGTTAGTGTTGATGGTTCGATTCTCCACCTTATAATCTCCTTCCTCATTTCCTCTAACCCTACCCTTAAGTCTAAAATCAAAAAAAAAAAAAAAACAATTTTTATGTTGTTGGGGAGAAGCTAAAAAATTTTGATTCTTAAAAAATGAAAAGCAGAAATAAAAAAAATTATTTTTTTCAAACAAAATATCTATATAAACATCAAATTTTATGGAACTCTACAAGATCGGTTCAATCCTATTAGGATTTTTTGAGGCTATTCCATTCTAAACCCTAGCTCACGCTTATATAAATGATGACATATCTCTTTGACGGAACATCTTGAATATCCCATAAGCTCTTGAAAGTTTATAAAGAGATCATTATCTCGAAATTTTAAAAAATTCTTATGTATCCATAAAGAGATTAATACATCAAATACTATCTTTGTTAAAGTCACCTCACATCCTATATTCAACAAATACATTATTGATAGTCGTCCAATCGCAGAAAAAATTAGAGAGAAAAAGCAACAACCCTCGTGATCATTTGTTATTGCTTATGTATTTTGATCATATTATCCTTCCTCATAGTTGCTTTATGATATTTGTAGTCGGTGGGCGTGGTTGGCATGGTCCCCATGATGGTTGGGTAAGAGTTATATTTTTTATTTTATTTTGGAAATATGTAGAGTTGACCAAAATCATCATGATGATAACGAGGTCGGAATGAAATTTTGACAGTTTCATCAGCTTTAAAATGTGAGTTTTGCATTAGTGGAACTTTTGATTCAGGTACGAAAGTGTTCAGAGGGATATTGAGTAGTTGGATGAAAAATTAAAAATTTAAGGCTAAGGTTTGATTTGGTCAATATTTGATCAAGACAGCCTCTGTTTGGGGTTTTGATGCTTCCATTGTAATTAAAATATTATTTCTATTCAAGTAGTATATTTGATTTATGTACATTGAATTTCGGATAAATTTTAATGGTTTATTTAGGATTTGGGGTTTGTTTTGGCAGAGTTGATGGTGCTGGGGTCTGGTGTATCTGTGTCTGTGAGATTTGGCCACACTACCGGAGCCTCTCCTATGGAGCTAGGTGATGTACACTCGTCCGCATCAACGGATTCATAACTGTGAGCTTTTTTTGCTCATGTGGTCTTACTCTTATATGCAGAGGACGCTCTTGCAATGAGTGCCGTTGCAAGTGATTTTTGTTGTTGCGAAGGATTCTTAAACACGTGTGTATCATGCAGGCTAGATCTTAACAAATATTTTTTCTCCTTAAGCTCTTTTTATTATTTCAAATCTCGATTTTAAAGTCTAGGAACTTATTTTTGGGAGATTCAAATGGTGATTTTCAAGGATTCTTCTTTGGATATGATTCTTAACTTATATTTACATTTTCCTTAATGTTTTGCTTATGAGTTCATCTTCAAAATCTTGATTTTGAATCGAAAAATTGAGAATTTTGGGGGCTAAAGTTATGAATTTGTATTTTGAGGTTGTGAAGGTCAATTCGAACTCAATTTTTTTTTATCAAATTTCATATTGAGTCCTTAAGTTATGGGTCATGCTTTTTAGATAAAATTCTAATTTTGTTCTTTTAGGCTCGAAATTAACTTTTTGGATTCAAAATTAAAGTATGCCAATTGAATGTTGTTGATTTCATTTTCATATGTAAAATATATATTTGATCAGATTAGGCTCATTTGGGGGCTCTATGAAAAGCAGAGACTTTGATTGGACTTTTCGGACATTATTTAGGACAAGTTAATATTTCTTCAACTCTTTTTAAAGTATTTATGTGTTAATTATTTCTGTGAGGGAGTAATGGAGAAATGAGGGTTCTATATAGGCGAAGTAATGAGCATACGTGCCAGTGCAAATGTTATATGAAGGATAAAAATAATTTTTTAACTTGTTTAGACTGTTTTCCTTTAGTTGCTAATATGATCATTGTGAATTGTATCTAAGAGTGTGTTTGGTATGGAGGAAAACATTTTTCATCATATCAAACACACCCTAAATGACTTATTTAACATGCTAGTTGATGATTTATTTCTCCGTGAGAACTTGTCTAATTATAATAACAATAATTAATAAAAATTTGAGATTTCATATATCCGAGGTTGAAAAGGAAGAGTTGATATTGATTGTGAAGTTTAAATAAGGAGAACTTGATTTGTTAACTATATTAACTTATGCTATGAAATGTCTTGATTGGAGATACACTTCCTCTTATAGGATCAGATCAGAGTTGCACATTATATATTGTATTTCGTATAGATCGGAGTGATACGCCTATCCAATGCTATATGAATCTGAGTGGAATGTCTGCTCATTATTATTATTGATATTTGGAAGTGTACGACAAGCTTGCCTGGTATATAAAGCTCGTGGGTCCCTGGTAGATCCTAGATAGCTATACAGAATAAAATATATATACACAACATATATACACATTCATATATTCATTCCTTTTACTTGGGTTGTATATGATTCTATTTGATGCACTTAATGATTGTGGAATGTGGTTGATGATTCTCCGACTTTAATTGATGAGTGTTTTTTGGTATATTTGGACTGTTCTAGGCGAATAGTTGTTAGTTCATGACTATTTGGTTTTATGTACTTATCTGAATTTAAGTGCAAGGTTAGATAATATAGGGAATACCCTCACCATTGCTCTAAATTAGAGTCAACTGACGATGCTACTGAGTACATGAATTTACACACATATTTTTTCTGCACTTTGCCATGAAGGTTCGAAGTCAAGTGCTGTCGGACATTAGTTTGCTTATACTCGGAGCTGAGTCACTGGATCTTGAGGTAGTTGTTTGGTTGATCTGTAGAATACTCAGATATATTCTATGTTTATTCAATTTGCGCTCCTTTATCAACTTTTTAGCCTTTCTTATTTGTACTAGTGATTTTGGAGTTTTGGGAGAGTTGTAGTTATTATTTTTATTTTCGCAATTGAGATTTCAATGGAAGGCTTCCTTACTTATATTATTAAGTGTTATTCTGTTAAATTTCTACCTTATCATAATATTCTTAATTTATGGTCCATGAGTTAGGTTGTTTATCGGTGAGTTAGATAGGCGTTATCACTATCCTTGATTTTTGAGTTGGTGGAAAAATAAAAAAAATATATAGATTTATACTCACAATTTTGATTAAAACAATTATATTTATATTTTTTTTGTAATTAAAATATATTTTTCTTACTTAAGAAAATTTGTTCCAAATAATTATTATCATAATACAATATGTACCATGCATACTTCTTATTACTCCATCAATTTCTAATTAGACATATTTACATATGGCAATTCATTTAGATTCTTAATTAAGTTCAATATAGTGGTCTATAGATGTTAAAATTTCAAATATATAGAGCAACTTTTTGGATAATCTAAAGATAAAAGGAAAAATAATATTTTTAGTCCTTGTGTTATTGAACTATTCTTATTTTAGTCCTCGTAATATCCTGTAAGGGATTGATTTTGTGAATATTTTATTTTTATGTTTTTTGATTATTTTATCCCACCTTGTGATTTCTATCTAATGTTTTTCAGTGTGGAGATAGTTGGCATGGTTCTTAATGCATTACGGTACGATTTGTGCGAGTTTGTGAGTTTTGGAGATTAAAAAGGCTTTATAGTTGACTTCACTGAACATTTGTTGTTTTGTGTGTCAAATAATAAAATATACTGCACTAGAGGATTTGAAACGTCGAATTTGATAGTAGCGTGGTTGGTTTGATTTTATGACTTTTATATCTCATTTCGACCTCAGTTTGAAAGATTGTGAAATTAGATGATGGGGGTCAATTCTATGAAAACAACCTCTTTTCAAAAATCTAACATCGTCAGTTAGTTCCAAATGTTGAATTTGATAGGTTAGCATAGTTTATTTGCATTCTAAGAATTTTGGATGAATCATGAGGGGTCGGTGGAGATTTGAAAAATTTTCAAGTCCCAATTAGTGCAACTGCTAAAGCGACACCTGAGTTGCTTTAGTGGAGGCTGTTTAATTGGCCAACCGCTCGCTTAAGGAACCCGACTCACCAATTGGGGATGGCTAAAGCGGAGCCCTATCTGCTTAAGCGGACTGTGCAGTTCACGGATACTGCTAAAGCGGCACTTGACCGCTTAAGCGATCAAGCTTGGCATAGTATAAAAGGTATTTTATCAATTTTTGTCCCATTTTTTAAACTTTCAGCTTGTGATTGAGAGAATTTTGGGTAATTTCTTCCATCTTCAAGCTTGGGTAAGATCCAAATCACTATTCTCATCATCTAAAACCCACTAAATTGTGTTTTCAAAAGTGAAATTTGTTTATTTTGGCCTGAAAGGCCTAAAAATGGTTTTTCTCCAATTTAAATCTCGTTTTTAACCCATTTTTACTTGGGTTTTCTTCTACAGCTTCCTTAAATCATGGGGCATGTGTTTATGAACTAAAATTTTTGTTTTACCCGTTCTTTTTGAAAACTCATTTTGGGGGTCTATTTTGGCCCCGATTTGAAGATAGGTGATAAGGGTATAATTGACTTTCTTTTGACGCATTATATCCTATATTTGTATATTTTTATTGATTTTAGGGTTGTTCGAGAGGGGAAAATCTTTGCGTGAAGGGATTTTTGGCTTGAATTCAGCGTAAAGAGGTAGGTTATAGCTTAACTTTCTTCAGACTGGCCTGGAGAGTTAATGATTATATAAAAGCATATTGTGGGTATGGTTAATAATTATGAAAATAATTTTATTAATGTTGTGTGCCGCATGGGGGTTTAAGTTGTTATTAATGGTGATCTGAGATGATATTTGTTATCTGTCACCCATATGGGAGTCTTATCTAATATTGTTGGTCTTATGTATACATTGGATTGCTTTTCTTGTTTTAGAAATGTTGAAGTTAGGGTTATTGGGTTATTATTGATAACTTACTTGTATATTTTACTTTAATGATACATGGTTTATATTGAACCATGGATGGTCAACATATTGAGTGAAGTTTGAGCTCACGTGTGCGTATATTGGTTGGATTTGAGATCCTCATTCTGGTTTGGCTATGAGCATTACATTCTTATTTTATACATACATTCATGAGATATTGATACCATTGTGGAAAGACTGATTTTGACAAAAATGTGACACTTTTACAAAACCCTCTATCGCGGCCCACGAGTCGGAGAGGAGAAATGGATATTGAGACTGGAATTGAGTATTGAGATTGTATATGGGTTGTGAACTCCCTATGGACCCTACCTGGAAGCACAGATGCTCGATAAGTGTACATGGAGATTATGCAATAACCTCGGACATATCATATCATCATCATTGTCTTCCATATTGTATTTCATACATTATGCATTTTTGGTGTTGTATTTTCATATTTGATTTGATGTTTATCTATTTTGTATTTATTTTTTATACTTGTAACTAGTTTGTGTGATATATTAGAACTGTTAGTGGAGACGGTGTGAGCTACCATTTGGGATATTTACTGAATGCAGGTGACGTGCTCACTGTATGTATTTATATACCTTATTTTCTGCTTTGCTCAGTCGGCCTATGATACCTACTAAGGTCAAATGGAAACTAATAATCCCTATTGTGCCCTTTTAGTGCAAATCCAGTTATGAGTGTGTCGCGCAACAGCTGAGTTCGTGTGGAGATTTGTGATATATATGAGGTAGTGGATGCTCTTTGCCTTCAGAATTGACCTCCGACCTCATCCTATCTAGTTTATATCTTATTTTGGATTCTGAGAAGACTTGTAGTTTTTGTACTCTTAGTTATATTTTCAGATTTTGAGATGTATTTAGATTGTTCTTATCTATGACACTAGGTTTTGGGATGGTTTTTGATAATATTTTGATATTCATACGTCCACTATCATAGTATGTGTATGGTTCAAATTCATTCTAGAAGTCTCACCTTGGTTGTGTTGATTTCGTATTTCATGTCAATTTGGGTGATTGGCTTACTTGTCAAGGTCCATCCACAATAAGTGTCATCATGATCCTTAGTTTTTGGATTGTGACAAACTGGTATCAGAGCAGACAAGTTCATTGGTCTCATTAGTGTAAGAACCAGGTGTCTAGTAGAGTCTCATGGATCAGTACGTAGACGCCTGTATCTATCTTTGAGAGGCTATAAGATATCTTCAGCAGACTCTCCTTATTGTGTTCCTTATTATGTGGGTTTTTTCATACCTGATATGCTATAGAGATATAGCACATTCGATGCTTAAAACGAGGAAAATATGCAAGCTTCAGAGGTTATTTTGTTAATATGATGTGTTTTAGGTATGTTTTGAAGGAAATCATGTTTTGGATGCTAAGTTCATGAAAAAGGTGAAGAAAAGGTGTTTTTGGCTATTTTTGATGCAATTATGGATATTTGGGACACTTTTCAACTTGTTCGTGATCAAAGCAAGTTTGAGATTTGAAGAAGACCTGAAAAAATGACTCCCGGCACTTACTAAGTCAACCTACGGACTGCATGTAAGACCTACGAACCGCAAGTAAGCAAAACAAGTGCCAAAAGTCCAAAATCCCAAGAGTTGGCTTGCAACATTTTTTCATCTGATACCTACGTCCTGTACCTGCGGTCATCCTGTTGACCGTAGGCACTACCTGTGCCCAGGGTCAGGGCACAAGTACAGAACACATGTGTCCAACGACTCTACTTTCTCCTATTTCATTCGGATTTTGGTTTTAGAGTTTTCTCATGTACTATAATTACCCTTTATGTGTTTTTAGTAGGAGTTACGAACTTTTGATATTCTCAAATATATTTTGATTTCAAGATTTGATTTTGATCTTGGAATTTCTTGTATTGACTTTATTTGATTAATTCAGTTATGATTGTGGGTCTTTACACTTCTTATCATTGTGATTTATACTTTCGATTATGAATGAAATTGATTTCTTCACAAGCATGAGTGACTAAAACTCATAGCTAGGGTTATGGAAACCTTGGCGAATTGACGAAGTAGGAGAAGTGTTGTTGTTGTTCTAAACCAATACCCATGCATGTATTGCTTTATCTTCATTATAATAATTTTCTTAATAGGTGCACACATTAGGATCCCGCCTAGTTATTGCTGCTTAATCCAAAAGAGGAGTAATGACTAGGAAAAGATAAAGACAACAGTAATTTGGAGTTTAACTGTCGATCAACACTTCTAGGTTTTATCTAAGTAAGATGGTTAGATTTCATCTAATAACTAGAGACTCAAAAGGTAATAATTAACTGGAATCAAGATAAGGGTTAGTAAGGTGACATCATGAGACTCAAAAGGTAAAGGGTGAAATCTTTCTGCTCGTCCAAAAGGCTGCAGAAGATACATAACTTATCGATTCTGCATCCAAGATATCGGGTTGGTTCAACAAAGCACGATACGCCTACAGAGTTGAGAATATAGGGAACACAATCTTAGTGTTCACCTATTATTGATTACCGAAGTTGATACAGTTACTTGCTCGAGATTACTGCACAAAAAACCCCCTTATTTACTTTTCTTGTTTTGCTCGCTGACTATAACTGTTGAGATCCATGATTCCACGTTTTCTCTTGGGATTTTACCCCAACCTTTTTAGGTTACTATATTTTGAAAACAACTGTATCATCCTCTAAAACGAGGTGTTGTTTGGACGTCATCAAAATTTTGGTGTCATTACTGGGGGACGCAGTGTTAATTTGTGATTTGAGGTTGTCGTAGTTATGGGTTTTACTTTTTTGTTTTTGTTTTTAGTTGGGCATATGCCAGTATATGCCTAGCACATGGAGTAGAGGAAATCCTTTACTCCCACTGAATCTGAATCCAAAAAGGATCCCACAAACACCGAGTAGGATGTTTGAGTAGAAAAGAAATAAACCTCCTGAAAGGGTTCGTGATGTTGTACCTCTCCCTCCTACTAAAGGAGTACATGGTATTATTGATCAACAGACTGATGAGATGTTAGCTCAAGATGGAGTTAAGAGGAGGGTAATAGAAGAAGCTCAGCAGGTAGATAGAGAGGCAAAGCTAGTTGAGCAAAGACAAGCAGCAGACCACCGAGTAGCACTCGGTGGAAACTAGAACAGAGCTAGAGGTGACTGTGTTCTAGTAATACTAGCATATCAGTATATGCAGCCATATATATATGATGAAGAATACTCAGGATATGTTGAGCCGGCAGAGACTGGAGCCATATTTCCTTCTATTTTACCCCCAAGCATCAAGTTTGACATCACAAGCGTAATGATCCAACTTCTGAATCTAAAGGGTGTGTTTGCAAGTCTGCCTACAGATGATTCAAACTTGCACCTTGCAAATTTCATTAGGATCTATAGTTTGTATACAAATCCAGGAGTGCATTAGGAAGCACTCAGACTGAGGTTGTTCCCACCTTACTTACAGGAGAAGCATCTTTATGGTTAGAGGAACTACCAAAAGGCTCTATCACTACATGGAATGAGTTGCGCAGGCAATTCTTGAACAGGTTCTTTCCTCCATCCAGGATGTTGTAGCTTAAGAATGAGATCTATAATTTCAGGCAGCTACAGTCAGAATCTATGTACGAGGCATGTCTTAGGTTCAAGAAAAATCTGAGTATGATGCCCAACCATCGGTTGTCAGGGACGAGGTTATTGGAGATATTTTATCGAGCCTTGGCCATCAGCTCCAGAGCCATGGCTGACACCATATCTGGAGGATTTTTTATGAGACTAAGTTTGGAGGCAGCTTCAGAGATGTTAGATTAGATATCGCTTACTAACTGAGAGTGGCAAACTCGAGAGGCTGAGAGGGGATCTAGCACAATGCTATTGGTGCCTTCTGCGACCAGAAAGTAGTTGATGAAATAGTAACGCAAGTGATTACGTTGCTAAGAAATGATCTTGGGGTACTAGAAAAGCATTTTGTAGCAACGACTTCTTAGAAAGTGAATATAGTAGCAGCACAGGGGTCAACTTCTAAAGCTTACTAGTCAGAATTGGAGGAGAAAGCAAATTATCTAGATCATCAATTAGTGGGTTTCTTATCCCAAGGGAAAGGGAACCAAGGTCGGAACTACTATGACAGATATAGAGATCGTAATAGAGATCAAGATTGGGGACTAAAGAAAGAAGGATTACTATAGAGAGAAGGGAGATAGGTACATTCCACCTGGCAGATGAGATACAGAATACAGAATGGAAGAGATGTTGGCTAAGTTGTTAAAGGGTCAAGAAAATCAAGAGATCAACCTTAAGGAGATTAAGATCGACATTTCAGGATTGACCCAAAAGGTCGAGTCATATGCCACTGCTATCAAACAGTTAGAGCACCAGTTCGGGCAGATGTCAGAAACTCTAAATCAGAGGAATCTAGGTACCCTTTTGAGCAACACTGTATAAAATTCTGAAAAATAATGGTCATGTAACTGTTATTACCATAAAGAGTGGTATGACTACTATGGATCCCCCATGACCTGCTGTAGAAGATGCTGATGATGAGACATGTGTTGTTGAGTCCGAGAAGGTAACAAGTGATAAAGGTAAAGCTGCTGAAGACAAAGGTAAAGGTTCGGTCATTGAGCCAAAAATCAAAAAAATTCTGAGACTACCCCCACCTTTTTCACAGAGATTGAGGCAAAAGAAAGAGGAAGGTAAGTCCAAGTAATTCATTGAGATTCTGAAAGATTTGAGCTTGAACATACCTCTTCTTGAGGTGTTAGAGCAGATTCCTGGATATTCAAGATTCCTGAAACAACTGGTTACAAGAAAGAAAGAAGCGATAATTAAGGATGTTGATGGTGTGTTGTAACACCCCAACTTAGGATAAGGAGTCCACATCAGCAAAAACATAGAAGAAATGTTGGGTAAATAAGTAAGCAAGCCTTACTCCTTAGTGACACATTTTAAAGTGTATGGGACTGGGCCCAAAGCGAACAACATCACTAGTGGGTTAGCCCATTATAAATAGTATCAGAGTCATTCCTGTGTCAGACCTTCGATGTGGGCCAGAGTTAAATTTGAGTTTAGGAAAATCTCGGTAAGGCTAGGAAAACCTCAGTCCTGAGTCTAGGCAAATCCCATTCAGTAGGGTAAACCTCAGCGAGGACACTGAGTCCATAAAGGGGGATGTATGGAACACCCTAACTAAGGATAAGGAGTCCCACATCGACAAAATATTGGTGAGATGTTGGGTAAATAAGTAAGCAAGCCTTACTCCTTAATAAAGTATTTTACAGTCATAGGGGCCTGGGCCCCAAAAAGATAATATCACTAGTGGGTTGGACCATTATATATGCACCACTGCAGTGCAGTCACAACTAGGTCTTTGGCATAGAAAAAGGATGATTCCGGAGCATTCACTATACCATGTACTATTGGATCCTCCCAATTTACTAAAGCCTTATGTAACTTAGGATCCAACATTAATTAGATATCGCTGGTCATATTCAAGCAATTGGGGGGCTTGAACCATCCAAAACTGACTTTGATGCGGCTATTGATGGTTGACCGCACCGTGAATAAACCTGTAAGAATCTTTTTTGATGTAATAGTAAGGGAGGATAACTTATTTATCTGACTAACTTTGTCATCCTGGACTGTGAGGTTGACACCGAGATGTCCATTATATTGGAAAGACCGTTTATGGCCGGTAGAGCTATGGTTGACATAGTGAGCCAAAATTCAGAGTCAACGGTGAGGAGGCTACATTCAACATTCAAAAGTTAATGAAGCAGCCTTAATGAATTCTGAGTAGTCAATATACCTGTGTCATGCCGTGATGTTAAATCAAGTGTTGCATGGGAGGCAACCCATGGACTTGTTGGTGAAGTTTGAGTAACCAACACAGTCGCTTCGTGCTGCGACGTTAAATCAAGCTCTGAGTGGGAGGCAACCCACTATTTTTAGTGTTCACATTTTTGTTGTTTTTCTTTTTTATAGGTTTTTAGCTCTTGGACTTACTCGGAATATGGTAAAAATTGCCACATTCATCGATTTCCAGGTAAAGGGCCAGTGTGATCAATCCATCATGGTCATAAGTCCCATACGGTAAGTTGAGTAATAAGTTGAAAAATTGAAATTTTAAGGATGAAAAATGGAAAGTTATAGACTTCGGCATCTATTTATACTTTTGGGACCTCAAACTTAGGTTGCGGGACCATAAGTAGATGGAAATATCAAAACACCAAGTTCGGATTGCAAGAAAGTAGGCCAAAATTTTTGGCCCTACACCTGCTGGCTGCACGTAGCACCTGCGCCTTATGCCTGGCCGCAGGCGGCAGGTGCAGGTTAAAGTCTCATCTAGGCCAAAAAGTGGGTCCAATTTTTAATTTAAATTTTGAGCCCACCAACACATATATATGACCTAAAATAGACCCCCACCTATATTTAAACAAGCTTAACCTCATTCTAACTCATTCAAATCCTCAAAACTTTACTTTTCTCTTTGAATTCAAACTTCCCTCTTAAAACACAAACAAACCCCACACTTAAGTAAAGGCTAAATTGATACTTATTTGAGATACCAACTTATCCCAACATGCTAAAAACAAGTTCCAACTTTTATTTTGCTTGACTTCTTCATTATTCACTTTCTATTTTTCATACAAGAGCAAACTTTCTCGGCTCCTAATGGTTATGTCTTGATCTATTTATTATTTAAACAAGTTGATAACTGTATTCCATTGCCAAATATACAGAATCTATCATGCTTGTATATAGGAGCCTTGAAATAGCCTAAAATCATAATGTAGGGCGTTGTTTTGAAGAAAAATCTAAAGTTAGGCCCCAACCTGAAGTTGAACTTGAATGAAGAAAAGTAATACCATTAGTTGAGCATGTTTGTTTGCTTTGAACGCTGAGATTTATGGTAGATGTATGCACATTAGAATTGTTGGGATTTCAAATATATTATAGGGGTGTGAATATTAAGGAAACATTTGAACTTTTCAAATTTTGAGTTTTTCTTCAACTTTTGTTATCCCTTATTTTTGTTGGAAACTAAGAACTGAATTTTCAGGTACATATGGCACCTAAGGCTATGAAGAATACGAAGGTCGGTACCTCAAGGAGACGGGCCGAGTCTCTCGAGCCTAGTGGTTCAGTGGAGGAGTACCTGAGGCAGCGACATAGAGGCACTACAGTTGAGGTGGCACACAGAGTTACGAGAGAACAGACACGCTAGGTTTCTCAGACAGTTGCAACCCGACTAAGGATGAAGTCGGTAAGGATGTCACCCCTCAGACTCCTTCATATAATAATGATGATGATGAGAAGACAGATTCTGAGTCTATTCCATAGGTTGTTGCTTAGGACCCCCAATATGAAGAGGGGTCCCAGGATTCATCTGAGGAGGTAGAGTAGGAGAAGCCATCAGCGGTGCCCCAGTCTGAGGTGGGTTTTGTTACTCATGTATAATAGACAGATGTACCCCAGTCTGAGGAGGGTACAGAGCAGGATACCTATGATATATCAGTACAGCAGGGGCAGAGTCCCACACCCGCACATGCCTCAGATGTATCTCCCGAAGAGGAACATCTAAGGTGGTGTGTGGAAGGGATACGGGAGATATTTACTATTGATATTTGTGTTTGGAAGGTAGGTAGACCGACAAGGTTTATTTATGAGAAGTGTTGAATTAATCTATCGGGGCTAGATCAAGTACTATATTTACGGGTAGCATTTGATAGATATCAGCTAAAATGGATGACTAGGCCACTCGGTTCTTACAGCCCGACTATGGTGTCGGAATTTTATGCATCCTACAAAGATACCATAGTCCTTCCTATGCACAGACATCTATTCCTGGTGAGATTTGCGAGGCAGCCACAGCTTGATCATACACTGGTTAGAGGGGTCAGAGTTAAGATTTCGACAGACACTATCTGCAGAGTTATCTTCGGCCTAGATTATATTACTCTTTCAACTACACTTGAGTTTGACCATAGACTGAGGGTCACACGTGATCGACATATCATGCGGGAGTGATAACTCTTAAATTACACTTTTGAATGGGTGTAAGTGATTGTTGTCACTATAATAACCCAACTTAGGATGGGGTCGAATCCACAAAGAGTAAAAGCATGGAATTCAAAACTCAAGAGTATTGATAGTCTACTAAAAGATGACCCATAGTGTGATAAAACAAACATAAATATAAAATTGGGGATTTAGTTTTAAGGTGTTTATAAATGACAACTACTTCAATTTTAGTGCTCTATCTTGACGTTGAAAAATGCTAAAAGTGAATTCAATTGAGAATAAGCCTTGGGGTTATGCAATTCTAGGTGTGGGTTCATGCATGGGTACTTGGCTATTTATCCAACTTTTAGCTAAAATTCATGGGTAGGCTAGATATCAATGTATTAGTGTCAATCTTTCAATTACAAAACCATATTTCACAAATGGGTTTGTTCAAACAACTCACAACTGTGATAATTTTCCACATCTATTGCCTCAATTGACAATCTTATGTCTAAGAGATATCATTAAATGAAATGAATCAAGTTATTGGTTGCATTTATTCTTTACCCATGTCACCTCTTTCAAGAATGACATAGGTTCTAGGGTGGTTGGGGTTTGCAACCCCCAACTCTTAGTTAATTCATGAAATAAATGCAACACCCATCATAACTAACTAATTAGAAAAATAATTAGCTAAAACCTATGCAACACCACAACCTATGCAAGCATAACCCTAAGATTTAGAATTAGCTACTTATAGATAAAAGGGATAAAAATATACCAAAGTTATAATTGACTTCATCCATGAGAAATAGAGACACTGTAGTTTTAGACTTGGGGTTTCAATAATTCTTCAATGGAAAATCACTAACATATATTTTTCATTCAATCTTAGTACAAAATTCTTCTAAGATGAAAAGACAGATGCTAAGTGGAGAAGAGAGAAGCTAAAAAGCTAAGAGAGATGCTATCTTCCAAAGATGAAGGCTGGGTCTTGAAAATTGAGCTAAAGCCCTCTTTTTAAACTCCACTCTATATTTGATAAAAATTACAAAACTGCCACCTTGTTCTTGATCTGCTTGAGCGGATCCAAAGCGGATGGAGAGCAGATGGCTAGAAGCTTCAAAGTAGATGCGAAGCGGATGACTCTTTTCCTTCACATTTGGTCTCTCGATGACTTAAATAACTTGCCCGTGTTCCTTTTTTACTTTTACCTACATAAATGAGCATTAAGTAAGAGAGCATCATCAAATCAATGGAAAAGCATGATAATTTAGGCTTAAAAGGGGCTAGCAAGTCGTCAAATTGACGACTTATCAACCCCCTACCCCCAAACTTAAACTATTGCTCGTCCTCAAGAAACCAAGAATAATTCAATGAGATAGGGTATTTAACCCAAATCCACCTAGAAGAAAGTTATACTAAAGGAATAAGCTAACAAAGCTCTATAAACACTTTCCACACATGTCATGGCAACAAGTAAACCAAAACTTTTCAATAAGCAATGTTTATGAAGCAAGGATGCAAGTTTGTATCAAATGAATTTTCCACAATCACAAAACATTTTATGATAAGACACAAAATCATCAAAGTTTGTCTCAATCTTCACAATGCAACTTATTTCACTCATTTACCCAAATCGATAGTAAAATGTCACCCTCTACCCAAAAGTACCGATTCCTCTCATAAGCAAGAGTTAGCTCTACACACCAAAGACATTTCAATTTTTAAGGGAGCTCAAATAAAGAAAGAATTCACACTCCCTCTCATAAAGAAATTCAAGTAAATCGAATAGAACCATAGGCTTGCCCTTTGTGTATTTCTCCACTAATGTAGACTTACTTAGTTTGGAATCACCAAGGTCTTACGGGTCAATATAAAGGTTTAAAGTGCGGGAAGGAATATATATGGATCAAGTGAATAAAAGACCCCCTTGATACAATCACTCAATCCTTTCTACCTTCAAAATTTCAAACTATCCTCCTTATTCTTCTTCAAATCATTTCCCATAGTTTTCTACTTTTTTTTTGTTTAACATTTACCAAACAATTCAACGCCACCATTTTATTTATTTCACTTCTTTGACCTTTTCAAGAGATTTTCTACCTATAAGCCTTTCTTAGCCCCTCACTCCTCCAATTTTTATTCTTTTTTTCTGTTTTTTTTTTTAAGTTTTATGGGCTAGGCTATTCAATTTATCATCAAGAACATCTCTTTTCTTTTAAGCACATGTGTTGACAACCTTACACACCTTTCTTATCTTTTCTTTGATCAATTTCTCCCAAATACACAACCCCCCAAATTTAGGCTTTTGCCTATAATACATTATTTAGAATCATGTAATGCATCAAAGGAGGTTAAGTTCCAAAAGAGAGATTTTCAAACGGGTTTAAGTGTTTTAGCATGGATATCATTAAAATAAGAAATAAAGATGGGAAAAAGGTCTCAAATGGGTTAACTAGGAAACAATATTAAGGTGGGAATTAGGCTATGTGATGGGTAAAAAAGGGCCTCGAGTCATCCTCCAAACCAAGATTGCCTAGAAATTTGCTTTGAATACACTCGGGGCAAGTTCTAGACTACACATATGTACAAGAATTATTCAAAAATCTCACCACTCATGACATCTTTCTCATTGAGCAAAAAGTTAGTTTCCCAACCAATTTGAGCAATAAGTTAGTTTCCCAACCAATTTGAGCAATTTGAGCTTCATAAGTTACTCCAAGTCAACAACTCATCCTTGTAAAGAGATATCCCAAAAATTAAGTTTAATGGTCTCACTAAAAACAAAACTCAAAATATCCTTGATCTTACAACTATATTTTTGGTTTTTCTCAAAAATATTTCATTCTTTGCCAATGACATTTTAGATGTATTTTTGAATTTTTGCTTCATACTAGTTAGCCAAAATGACTAGATACTTCACCTAAGGATGTCGCCTCATCATCCCTCATGGGTTAATTATCACTCGGTTCGACAATGAAACTAAGCTAAAATAAAAGATTGAAAGAAAAAGAAAATAAAAATCTGCTCCTTAGGAAAGAACCGAGTTTCGAAGAAAACCCTTGGAGTTTATTAGACACGTATATACAAAAGGCGACACAAGTAGTGCACACAATTGGATACCACATTTAAATTAAGCGCATGACATAAATTCAACAACAAAATGACAATATTTGAAATTATTATCAAATTGCCCGACAAGGGCTCATCCAAAGCAATGTCAATAAGAATAAAAGGAAAAAAACCAAAACAAGAAAAAATATAAAAACATTACAAAATATAGTGTGTACACATAAACATCAAAGTGATAGCATAGAGTATGTCCATAGAATCTTTCCAACCAAATGCCACAAAAGAAAAATAGTAAGTACCGATCATCAAACAAATAATAAAATTGTCCCCCCATAAAGATATTGCATTGTCCCCAATGCAAAAGTAAAAGAGAGTGGAGGAGGGTAGAGAATCCCTTGGCGCACTAGGTGCTCGGATCCCTGTTGGTGAATGATCTCTCTGTCTCAATAGGAGCCTCGTCAGACTGGGTTTCTCTTATCGAGTATGCTATGAAGGTTGATTCTTAATCACGTCGAGTGCTAGAACTAGCCCCAACCATCCGTGCCTTTTCCTCATCTCTGGATAATTACAAGGCGAGCTCAACCTGTCGGGCCTCAAGTAGCCCCTCTATAAGATCAACCTCGGCCATATCATTAATATCCTCATGACCCTTTCCAAATAAATCATCAAATGGAAGCACTGGGCCTGAATTCTTTGGCGAAAAAGTAGTCTTCACCTTATCAAGACCAAAAAAGGGTTGTCCGGAGTGAATCACCGCCCGTAAACTATCAAGGTCTGCCCTTATAGATGCCACTCTCTCACAATCTCCCTTCACCTTAAGTGTGGCCACTCTCTGATATAACTTCTCTAGGTGGGCACAAAAAGGTTCTATAGTAGCCTAAATTAACTGGGGAATATCCTCCACCAATCGGGTAAGAGTAGCATTATTTGCTAAAGTCATGGAAACAACCTTGGCAAACTCACTATAGAAGACCATGCCGATTGTGTGGACCGAGGTGGTGGTGCTGTGATTGATGATGGAGGAGTATCAGTGGAATCATGATGAGTCTTAGCATCAAGTATAGAATTTAGAGGGATCTACATTCCCTCTGAGCTTGGCAAACCTTTCACACTTGAGTCTACCCAAACCAAAGCTTTCCTCTTTATGCCCGTAGGGTTATCCTCATCCTTGAAATGTATGATGTCAATGACTCTGGTGTGTATAACCCATCTGTCAACCTTAAATAGTAGCAGGACTTTGAACTTAAGGCAAAGCATAGATATGAGTGTAGGAAAGGGCAATAAAGTGCCCGATTTCTTTGCCCTATCCTTCATCATCTCCACAATAAAATCTCCCAGATTGATCTCAATTTTATCCATGATGAATTCAACAATGATATCCCTATCAACCATGATGTGACATCTTGGTCATTTGTTAAGGGTAGTAGATGATTACCCACAAATCCAAGCCAATGTTTGGCTTGAATCGAAAGATCTCTTCTCTTGATTTGACCTTTACCATTAGCCCATGGAGGAAGGCCCTTACCAATCACCTTAGCAAGCCATGAAAAAACTTTGATGTCTGCCAAATATCATCTTCTTGTACTTCACCGAGGAATCTAAGTCACAAGCAAAATAGATCATATTGATCTCCGAGGTCGTGCAAGGAACTTCCACCCCTTGAACTAATACACTTTCGAGACACGGTTGTTCGGCAATTGGTATTTTATATTTTTGTGCATTATGCTGAACAACGTAGGAAGCATAGAATTCATAAACAATATCTCAGAAATAGCATAGTGGGTGAGTGAAAGGCATCATATCCGTGAAGAGATCCCACAACCGTTCTTTAACCTCAGCGATAATTTTGAGGAAATGGGTGTCAACTCTCTTCATGCTAAAGACCTTCTCAGGATGGAAGCCCCAAGTAGTTACCCAATCATCATATAACTCCTTCACACCATCCATACTAACTCGGATTTGATCTGCCTCCTTTCCAACCTCCCGTGTATTATCAATGGTAGCTTGGACATTCGAGACTTTCAAACTATTTTTGGAGACTGATTTTTTCCCTTTGCGGAGGTAGCCTTTGTTGTGCCTTTATCCGAGGCATTACCCTTTCTATCTTCTCATGGCAAGTTCTTCATTGGATACATACTTATGAGAAAGAAACAAAACTAAACTAAAACAAAAGAGAAAAGGTAAAATATTTTCTTTTCTTATCTTTAATTTTCTTTCTTAACACTTAAGAAAAGAAAGAATGAAAGAAAGAACGAAAGAAAGAAAAGAAAATGTTTGTTTGATAGATGCAAGGTAATTTCATCATTAGAGCCCATGGGATGCATTCATTACAACACTTAATCATTTGGGCTCTAAATTATCTCAAATTCTTCACATTTCACACAACTAGTTCATAGGACATCCAAAACCTCCAGTAAAAACAAGAATGACCAATACCCTTAAGAATGATGTCATCCAATCTATCATTAGGTACAAATATTCATGTCTCCCGATTAGGCATAGTGACAAACAAGAACCATGGATGCATATTACTCAACAAACTCCTTCAACCAATGACTACCGAATATTTCATTTTTAGGATCAACTGGAATCATAACAATGCATAAACAATGGCCACATTATGCCCTAAGGAGAATCACATTGACCATTCCAAGCATACAAGACATTTCTCTCTTATTGTCATTTTAACAAACACATGGTGGGAATTCTATCTAAGAACTTGGAGAAAGAGAATAGAAGCACAAGAGAACAATCCCATCTCACCAAATAATCTCCAAACACATTCAAGACTCTTATATTATCATACTTGAGCCACCCACCACACAAAATAAGCAAGAAAGGTTCAGTGGATATTTTGTCAAACACATGGTGCACTAATTTCATTTAAGAGAGTATCATTAGTCAAATAAGTGAATGACAACATAGACTCCAAGAAGTAACAATCATCCCAACCAAATCATACATGCCAAACTCAAGTGACCAATCATCATAAGGTATGAAACACAATGTCCATTTTGAAGAGAATTTAAAAATGAAACTATGAAGGAGCATACCTTTCTTGATTTAAGAGAGAGGAAAAGTGAAGCACAAGTCCAAAAAAATTATCTCAATTCTTGGTAGCTAAATTTTTGTTAAAGAAAGAGAGAATTTTAAGTTTGAGAGAAAAGAGTCGTTGAGATTGAGTATGAGAGAAAAAAAATAGAGAATGTTCAATAATTACTGGTTTTGGAGATGTTTTATATGTTTTAAAAAGATTTTGGGCTGATCGGGTCGGGTCAGCCCAAAAAGATCCAACCCATTTTTACAACTTAACAGCTTAAAGTTCAACCTGCGTCCCATCTATTTTGCACCTGCGACTGAACTGCCTAAGCAGTTCCAGCGCACTTTGGGGAAAAAAGTACCAGGTTGTCTTGCATCCAACATGCCACTGACCTGCGTCTGGAATGGTGCAGCATGTCCAACGTAGGTCCACACAGTTTACCTGCAGTGAAAATGGCCTGTGCTACATTCCATGTGCTCCTAACCTGTGCCTGGACTACTTAAGCAAGTCCAGTGTAGGTTATGGCAGAATAGCTATTGCTGCTTGTCTTTATTTTCAAGCTGCCTACTCTCTAGATGCTTTGCACCTGTGGCTGGACTGCTCAAGCAGGTTCAGCGCAGGCCGCTACAACTTAGTTCCTGAATTTGCTGTGTTAAATTCTTAGTTCGGGGCTTAATTTTGAGCTTCCAAACCTCACTTGTCGCACCCCAATTTTGCTATATTACCTGCATCAATCAAAACTAAGCTAAAATTAAAATAAAAACATTAAAAACATCAAAAATAAAACTTGGGTTGCCTCCCGAGAAGCGTCGTAGTTATAGTCGTGGCACGACATTATTTGGTCATCATTTTGGATCTTTGAAGCAAAGCAACTCAACCTTAGTCGCTCCAGGTCCACCCACATGATGGTGTTTCAATCATTGCCCATTCACCACAAATTTCTTCTTCTTGTGATCTTCCAACTCAATAGCTCCACTAGGATAAATATTTGAGATCACAAACGAGCCTGACCACTTCGATCTAAGCTTTCCTGCAAAGAGTTTCAATCTTGAATTGTAGAGGAGGACATCATCACCCACATGAAACTCTCACTTTAATATCTTGGCATCATGCCACCTCTTCATCTTCTTTTTGTACAATACGGAGCTCTCATATGCTTTGAGTCAAAACTCTTCTAACTCATGAAGTTGATTCAATCTCAATTTTGAAGCATCCTTCCAATCCATATTCAACTTCCTCAAAGCCCATAAATCCTTATGTTCCAACTCAATGAGTAAGTGACAAGAATTCCCAAACACCAATTGGTAGGTGGACATACTAATAGGAGTTTTATAGGCTATTTTATATTCCCAAAGAGCATCATTGAGTTATCTCGCCCAATTTGTACGACCAATATTCATAGTTTTCTCAAGGATAGACTTGATTTTACTATTAAAAACCTCCACTTGGACACTAGTTTAGGGGTGATAAGGAGTAGCAACCTTATGCTTCACCCCATACTTATGAAGCAAAGCTCCAAAGACCTGATTATAAAAATGAGAGCCGTCATCACTAATAATTGACCTTGGAGTCCCGAACCTTGTAAAGATGTACTTCTTCAAGAAAAAAATGACACTCTTACCTTCATTGTTTGGTAAAGCAATGGCTTCCACCCACATTGAGATATAATTGATGGCTACCAAGATATATTTATTACCATATGAACTCACAAAGGGACCCATGAAGTTAATCCCCCATACATCAAATAGTTCAACCTCAAGATTAGGCTTAAGAGGCATCTTATGCCTTCTCGAAACACCACCTTTCATTTGGAACTGAGGGCATGTTTTTACCAACTCATAAGCATCTCTATGAAGGGTAGACCAATAGTATCCACTTTGAAGAACCTTAGCGGCCATTCGGATCCTACTATGATGACCACCGAATGGCGAGGAGTGATATGCCTTAAGAATAGCTCTCATTTTTGCATTCATGACACACCTACGGATCACACCATCCGTACACTCACTAAACAAGAATGGTTCATCCCAAAAATACTTTTTCACATCAGATAAGAACCACTTCTTTTGATAATGATTGAGCTCATCGGGAAGCACACCACTCACAATATAGTTATTATAATCCGTATACCAAGGTGTAATACTTCTCGAAAGTGACATGACTAGATCATAGGGGAAGGTGTAATCAAAATCAATCTCGCCCAACTTCTCATGACTGGATTCAGGGCGAGAAAGGTGTTCGGCTACTTGATTTTCACATCTCTTTCGATCTTTCACTTCAAAATTGAACTCTTGCAAGAGCAATATCCACCTAATCAATCAAGGTTTTTCCTCTCTCTTTGTCATGAGATATCTAAGGGATACATAGTCTGTGTGCACACCCACTTTCGTGCCCAACAAATAGGCCCAAAACTTTTTAAAAGCATACACCACCGCTAACAACTCTTGTTCCGTAATTGTATAATTACGTTGAGCATCTTTCAATGTCTTTCTTGCATAATAAATTGGGTGGAAAAACTTCTCTTTTCCTTGGCCCAAAACTGCACCTAGAGCAACACCACTTATATCACACATTAATTCAAAGGGCAATGACTAATCCGGAGCTACTATGATAGGAGCCGACACAAGGAGTTCCTTAAGACAATTAAAATCCTTTACACATCATTATCAAATTCAAATTTTTCCTCCTTTTCAAGAAGCTTCCATAAAGGATGAGCGATCTTTGAGAAATCCTTAATGAAGTGCCGATAGAACTCGACATGACCGAGAAAACTTCTAATGCCCTTCATGGAGATCGGTGGGGGTAACTTAGCAATTACCTCAATTTTTGCTTAATCCACTTGGATGCCCTCTCTCAAAATTTTGTAGCCTAGAACAATGCCTTCCTTGACCATGAAGTGACATTCTTCCCAATTCAAAACAAGATTAGTCTTCACACATCGTTCAAGGACTTTACTTAAGTGAGCAAGGCAAGAATCAACTGAATCCCCAACCACGGAGAAGACCTCCATTGTATCCTCCACCATATCGGAAAAAATTGACAATATGCATCATTGGAACATGGTCGGTGCGTTGCATAACCCAAAGGGCATGCGCTTGAAAGCAAATGTGCCTTATGGACAAGTGAAAGCGGTCTTTTCTTGGTTTTCCGGGGCGATGCAAATTTGATTGTACCCCAAGTAACCATCAAGGAAGAAATATCAACCTTGACCAGCTAGTCTATCCAACATTTGATCCATAAAGGGCATGGGAAAATGGTCTTTCTCGATCCACGAGTTTAATTTGCGATAATCCATACACACTTTCCAGTTCGTGACCAAGCACATAGGTACAAGATCATTATTCTTATCCGGTACCACCGTCATGCCGCCCTTCTTAGGAATACATTAGACTGGACTCACCCATGTGCTATTTGAAATTGGGTAGATAATTCCCGCATCAAGCCACTTAATGATTTCTTTCTTGACCACCTCTTGCATTGGTTGATTAGTCTTCTTTAGTGTTCCATACTAGGAACATGATCAACATTTAACTTGATTTTATGAGAATAAATTCTGGGAGGAATGTCTATTATGTCTGTGATAGTCCATCCGATAGCACAAATATACTTTTTCATAATTGATTTCAAGGCATCCACTTGACAAGGTTCAAGATCACCCGCTACAATAATTGGTATTATATTATCCTCACCCATGAAAATATATTGAAGATAGGATGGTAACGACTGAAGTTCGAGTTGAGGTGGTTCAATAATAGATGGCTTGGCAGGTGGACTCTCACGGTTTTTCAAATCAAGATCCAATTTGACCGGGTTCTTGGGGTAAGATCTAAGACCCTTCAATAAAGCTACCATCTCATCATATTCTTCAACCACCTCACTTCCAAAGTTCCACAATACACCCACCAATGGGTAAATCACAAAATCCAGTTAAACAGTGTTAGCTACCTCATCATCAACCACATCAATCACCAAAATAACTTGCAAGTCCATGGGTTTCTTCATGGACTTGCACACATTGAAGGATGCTTCTTCATTGTTCACCCGAAATTTCATATCCCTATATTCCACATCCACTAAGGCCCTTCTAATAGCTAAGAATAGTCTACCAAGACTGATTGGGACCTTATGATCAATCTCACAATCAAGAATAACAAAGTCGGTTAGAAAGATAAACCAGCCAACTTTCACCAAAACATCATACAACATACCCACGAGATTTTTAATTTAACGATCGGCCATTAAAAGCCTCATAGTGGTAGGCTTAGGATCACCCAATCATAACTTTTGAAACAAGGCAAATAGCATCAAAT
Source organism: Capsicum annuum (assembly GCF_002878395.1). Classification (NCBI taxonomy): domain Eukaryota; kingdom Viridiplantae; phylum Streptophyta; class Magnoliopsida; order Solanales; family Solanaceae; genus Capsicum; species Capsicum annuum. The sequence continues at coordinate 103,152,079 of NC_061117.1, forward strand.
TAATACTTTCACCAAGATCACACAACGTTTTTTCAAATCTGTTGACCCCGATAGTGCAAGGAATAGTGAATGCGCCCGAGTCTTCTTTCTTCACCACTATTGTGCTAGACATTATAGCACTATAATTGTGGGTTACCTCAATTATTTCAAAATCCATAACTCACTTATTTGTAACCAAGTATTTCATAAATTTATCATACCCGGGCATTTCTTGTAAGGCTTCTAGCAAAGGAATATTCACCAATAAATTACTAAACTTCGCAAAAAGCTTCTTGAACTTGGTATCATCATCCTTCTTCTTGAGCCTTTGTAGGAATGGGGGAGGAATTTTAATTCGTGGTAATGGAATAATTGGAGTTTCATCCACTTTTGGAATATCATCATTAACCACCTTCGGAGTTTTCTCACTTTCAATATTTTCTTCAACTACCATCGGCTGTTCAACACTTGTCTCATTAGGTTTTGGATCATTATAAATTAACTCTTGTAGCCGCTTTCTCCTTACATTAACGTGTTCTTTATTTGTCTTTTCATTAGGGTCTTCACCAAGATCAAAAATACCTTTACCAAGATTCTGACCACTCCTAGTGACAATAGCCATGATGTGAGCATTATTTTTAGGATTGACAACCATGTCACTGGGTAATCCACCCTTTGGTCTTGCATTAAGTTGTGTCAAGATTTGGCCTAATTGAGTTTTAAATTGCTTGATAGAGGCCGAGTGAGATGTCACCATTTGATTTAGCTGTGAGAAGCACCTTTCATTTCTCTTACCATCATGTTGGTCCCCTCAATTCTCAATAAAATCCGAGCAAGGAAATCTTTATTTTTGAGCTTATCCAGTTCAATTAAACTTGATGCTTTACCCTTTGCCCGATCATGTGAAGGTACATACCGATCATAATCTCTCTCTTTATCTCTCCAATCATGATCTCTATCACGCTAATCTCTATTACAATCTCTTTCCTTCCAACCTTGATTCCCACCTTGCCTTTGATAGGTAGGGCGGGAACCCCCCATTGGTTTGACAAGAATTGAATTTCTTCATCAAGGGACTCTGTTTCGTCATCATCATAAGCTTTAGCACTCTTAGAAGCAATAAAGTTAACCACCTTAAGAGGATTTCCCATTACATTCTTGGTGAGAAGATCAAGTTATGTCATCACTTTAGCCATATTTGCATCTTTTTCTTCATTTTTTACTTTTGCTCTTGGCTCACAAAAGATGCAGAGGGAGCCCCCACATCAACCTCGGTGTATTTTGTGTGCCACTGTTTAGTTTGCTTAGCCACTTGATCTAATAAAGTTTATGCAATACCATACGACAGTCTAATAATAGAACCCTCATCCGCATTATCGACTACCGTCTTATTCAATTGATCCAATGCCCTATAGAAAATTTAAAGAAGCATTTTATTCGGAACCTCATGATTTGGGCACTGCATTAACTTGTTGTTGAATCATTGCCAAGCATCATATAATGGTTTGCCATTAAGTTGGAAAAAGTTGATGATTTCATCCCTTAGTTGCAACATCCAAGAAAGGGGGAAGTATCTTTCCAAGAATGCCTCCATGAGCCCAACCCATGAAGTGATAGACCCCATGGGCAAAGACCACAACCATAAAATTTCTTCTCCCATTAAAGAGAATGGGAAAAGACGCAACCGGATTGACTCTTGAGATATGTGAGGTATGTCAAATGGAGAACACACCTCAATAAAATTCAAGTGTAGATTAGCATCCTCATGTGCTTGGATTCCAAATAACCCTTTTATTTGAAGCAAGTGAATCATCATACTAGTAATGTGAAATACTCCATTTCCTTCCATCGGTGGAATACAAATAGTACTAGCTCAGCTCGCATCACCAAGGTGATCCTCATCCTTATGATACCCATCAATCATCCCGATATGACTACCGTGTTGACTCATAGTATCGTGTATACTATTATGCACACCTGAGAAAGAACAAAAACACCAAATAATATAAAATAAAATACTACGGCTAACCCAAAGTAACTAAAAACACTACAAGAGTGAAAACTATATTTCACTCTCCAGCAACGGTGCCATTTTTTATAACGCTCAAATTACACTCTTGAATGGGTGTAAGCGTTCATTGTCAATATAATAACCCAACTTAGATTGGGATCGAATTCACAAGGAGTGAAAGCATGGAATTCAAAACTCAAGAGTATTGATAGTCTACTAAAAGATGACCCGTAGTGTGAATATAATAAATATAAATGTAAAATTGGGGATTTAGTTTAAACGTGTTTATAAATGACAACTACTTCAATTTAGTGCACTATCTTGATGTTCAAAAATTCTAAGAGTGAATTCAATTGAGAATAAGCCTTGGGGTTATGCAATTCTAGGTATGGGTTCATGCATGGATACTTGGCTATTTTTCCAATTTTTAGCTAAAAGTCATAGGTAGGCTAGTTGTCAATGTATTAGTGTCAATCTTTCAATTACAAAACCATATTTCACAAATGGGTTCTTTTGAACACCTCACAACTGTGACAATTTTCCACATCTATGGCCTCAATTGATATCCTTATATCTAAGAGATATCATTAAATGAAATGAATCAAGTTATTGGTTGCATTTATTACTCACCCATGTCCCCTCTTTTAAGAATGACATGGGTTCTAGGGTGGTTGGGGTTTGCAACCCCCAACTCTTAGTTAATTTATGAAATAAATGCAACACCCATCACAACTAACTAATTAGAAAAATAATTAGCTAAAATCCATGCACTACCACAACCTAAGCAAGCATAACCCCAAGATTTAGAATTAGCTGCTCATAGATAAAAGGGATAAGAATATGCCAAAGTTATCACTGACTTCATCCATAAGAAATAGAGACAATGTAGTTCCACACTTCGGGTTTCAATAATTCTTCAATCAAAAATCATTAACATATATTTTTCATTCAAGCTTAGTACAAAATTCTTCTTAGATGAAAAGATAGATTATAAGTTGAGAAGAGAGAAGCTAAAAATCTAATAGAGATTCTATCTTCCAAAGATGAAGGCTAGGTCTTGAAAAATGAGCTAAAGCCCTCTTTTTAAACTCCACTCTACATTTGATGAAAATTATAAAATTGCCACCTTGTTTTTTTTCTGCTTGAGCGGATCCAAAGTGGATGAAGAGCAGATGGCTAGAAGCTTCAAAGCATATGTGAAGCGGATGCAAAGTGGATGCAAAGCGGATGAATCTTTTCCTTCACATTTGTCCTTCTAATGACTTGAATGACTTGCCCATCTTCTTTTTTTACTTTTACCTACATAAATGAGCATTAAGTAAGAGAGTGTCATTAAATTAATGGAAAAATATGATAATTTAGGCTTAAAATATGCTAGCAAGTCATCAAATTGACGACTTATCAAGGAGGTTGAGCACGATCAAGAGAGGGTTGAGATGACTAGGTAGTAGACAGTTATATTTAACCTTTGGTTGATGCCACCCCATATATTAAGGGCCATGATGCGATCAAGAAGAGTCTATTGATATTTGAGGCCAAGTTTTAGTGGTTGTTGATTAGATACCACTGATACCCACTATTTTGAATAATGCATCAACGTGGGAGGAGCAATACTGGTTACTTGTATGATGGCCAACTATGTTGTTGATTTTGCTTCCATCATTCGGCATAAGTTACATTACATAGTATTTGGGACATTATCTAATCTACCATTCCCTTGCATGATTCAGAGGTTATGTGATGAGTTCGTTATGCCTGAGATACCAGGAATAGACATAATGGTACTTGTGATGGTGACTGTGCAGACAAAAACTATAAAGGATATGGTACATCCAATCCCTTCCAGGAGATCAAGAAAGCAGGCAGCAGTACCACAGGCCAAGATTGAGGGCCCAACTATTTCCATAAACCCTGATAATGTACATTGAGGTAATGTGGGTTTTAGTATTGATATGGATATAGGGGTGCAAAGAGAGTCTCCATATTTGGGTACATAGAGCGAGGGGACACCAGCTACTTCTTCAGCCTCGACTTTAACCTCAGAGCCAATTGGTGTAACTTCAGATCCTACTCACCCATCTATTGCAGCTCCTACTTTAGGTATGATTACTATATCTAGCGAGTTCTTACAGACCTTAGTAGATATCTAGAGGGCCATGTATGCTAGGTTGAGGGTTATTGAGACCAAGATAACTACTCTCTATGAGTAGATAAGATTAGGGGTTAGGACTATATTTGAAAAGAAAGAGGCCAAATGGGAGGCTGCACAAAGAGATGTACTGTTCGAGCTATGTGCCGACTTCCAGACATGACTCAATGAGTTTGAAAGATGGGTTACAACCCGATTCACAGAGATAAATGCACTAGATCTATCCCATATGAGAGAGGAGTTAGATATATTACAAGCAGAGGTACGCTCTTTTACAAAAAGTTATTTAGCAGTTATTCCCTTAGTTATACCCCCGGTGGTCCAGATATCACCTCCACATGCACTGAGATAGTTTGATTTCTGTGGCGAGAATTATGATGAGGTCCCAGCAGTTGGGGACAAGAGAGGTCACATAAACGACTTACAGGATCCTGATATACCATATGACTAGGCCATTAAAAGGTCCAGACATGATTTGATAGAGACTACATTCATCAATAGGAAGATAAGTACAACTATAGTAGCGGGTGGATCATTTAGTAGTGCATCGCCACCTCCACCACCTTCACTAAGTGATATGCCCCCATTTGGGGATACTCATGATTTGGGCACCTAATGCGTACTGGGTATGTTCTCACTTCTCTCCATTTTACTTTGTGCATTAAGAATAATGCTCAGTTTTCAATTGGGGGTGGGCATACCATGCCGTCGTGGGTTTTTATTATCGTGCATCCTTTCCTGTGAGCTGCGGTATGGTTGTAGAACCAATATGTCTAGGATAATTTTGTATTGTATTATTTTTTACTTTATATTATCTTTTTATTTTTGTGTAATTAGGAGATTTAAGTATTTAGGGTAGTGTTCTTGTTTTGATTGATTTTTTATACCCTCCAAAATTTTGTATTTTAAAACTGTGTGAATATATATATATGTGAACATTGTGGATCTTGTTATGGCATTAGGATTAGGGACATGATAATCACTTTCTAATAATGGCATGAATTGGATAGGTAGCAGTTGGTTATATTGACTCTGTGCCAAGTGTGTGTGAGATACTACCTAGTTTCCTTTGTGTGTTAAATTCAGAATTGCCATGTTAGTCTTGCATAGGTTAAAAGATAGTCAGTTAGAAAAGGATCATAGGTCATTATTAATTTCAGTCCACTTTTAGCATAAATGACCTTCCATGTGTGAATTATATCTCTTGATCCCTGTTTTGAGCCTTGTAGCCTATTTTTCTTGTTTCACCTATTCACCTTTCTATTTGTGTTATAATGAACCTATTTTGGCCCTGGTCCTCCTTAGACATTGTGCACCTCAACTTAGGCAGTATGCCTAAGTTAAGGGTGGCCATCATAGGGGTGTAAAGTGTAAAATGGGTATGAAAAGGGATAAAATAAGAGAAAAAATTAGTAGGGCTGGGTGTGGTTGAAAAAGAAAAGAAAAAAAGAAAAGAAAAATTGTGAAAAATCAAAAAAGAAAGAGTAAAATACCAAACCCAACCTAAATGTGTAGTAAAGAATAAAAAGGGGGAAATAAAGGGTGTAAAAAAAGAAATTGACTAGTAAGTGAGACCCCAAGGTTAGAGTAGAGCCAAGGAGGCTTAGTCACTTGATATTTCCATACATACCATACCAACTCCCCAACCTACATTACAAGCCAAGAAAATTCCTATAATGATCCTAACTTGATTATCTGAATGCTAATATAAAGAAAATAACGGCAAGCTTATGGTATTTGATGCATATAGATTGGAACTTCTCTCCTGAGTGTGAGAATCTCTTTACAGTCCCTGTATTGATATGAATTATTTCATATGAGTGAGTGGGACATCTTTGTGTGAGGGCACTTGAGTCATATTGCTAGTTATTTGCTTGTTTCGAGTAGTGTAACTTGTACATATGAGTGGTTGTCTGTTGCTGATGTAATAGCCATACCTTGGACCCATTGTATCACATTAATGTGATTTATTTCATACATAGTTGGTTTTGAAAAATAAGGTTGGAGGGGGTGAGGTTTTTTGAGTTTTAAGTATTGATTGACTGCCTTGAATAACTTAGATTCTCCTATTTAACCATTGTTTTTAGTTTTGTTGTGTTTTGTTGCCTGAGGACATGCAAATGTTTTAAGTTGAAGGTGTTGATGTGCTATAGAAATATAGCACTTTTGACGCTTAAAATAAGAAAAATATACAAGTTTCTGAGGTTATTTTGTTAGATATGATGCATTTTGGGTATGTTTTGTAGGAAATCATGTTTTAGATGCTAAGTTTGTGAAAAGGGTGAAAAAGTTGTTTTTGGATATTTTAGAGCAATTATGGATGTTCGGGACATTTTTCGGCTTGTTCGTGATCAAAGCATGTTTGAGAATTGAGAAAAAGCTGAAAAGATGACTCCCGACACTTACTAATTCAACCTACAGACTGCATGTAGGACGTACGGACCTAAAGTACGCAAAGTAAGTGCCAGAAGTCCAAAATCCCGAGAGCTGACTTATATGATTTTTTCATCCGGTACATGCGCCCAGTACCTACACTCACCTTGTTGACCGCAGGTACTACCTACGCTCAGGGTCAGAGCGCAAGTACAGACCACATGTGGCCACCGACTATGGTTTCTCCTATTTTGTTTGGGATTCAATATTAGGGTTTACTATTGTACTATAAATACCCTTTTATGTGTTTTTAGTAGGAGTTACGCACTTTTCATACACACAAACATATTTTGATTCAGAGATTTAATTTTAATCTTGGGATTCTCCTGTATTGACTTTAGTTGATTAATTCAGTATTGTTGTGGGTCTTTATATTTCTTAGCATTGTGATTTCATCTATGCTTTTGAATATCAATGATATTGATTTCTTCATAAGCATGAGCAGATAAAATCCATAGCTAGGGTTGTGAAAACCCTGGTGGATTGAAGAAGTAGGGGAAGTGTTGTTGTTGTTCTGAACTGATACCCATGCATGCATTTATTTATCTTAATTATAATAGTTTTCTTAATGGGTGCACATATTAGGATACCACCTAGATATTGTTACCTACTCTAAAAGAGGAGTAGTGACTAGGAAAATATAAAAACAACAGTAACTTAGAGTTTAACTGTCGATCCATGCTTCTAGATTTCATCTAAGTAAGATGGATAGATTTTATCTAATAAATAGGCACTCAAAAGATAATAGTTAACTGGGATTAAGATAAGGGTTAGTAACGCCACATCCTTAGACTCAAAAGGTAAAGGGTAAAATCCTTCTACTAGTCCAAAAGACTGCAGAAGGTACATAACTTATCAATTCTGCATACAAAGTATCTGGTTAGTTCAACAAAGCAAGATAAGCCTACAGAGTTTAGAAGTCATGGGGAACACAATCCTAGTGTTCACCTATGATTGATTACAGCTGAAGTTGATACAGTTACTTGCTTGCGATTACTACACAAAAATATCCTTACTTTTTTTATTCTGCCTATTGACTACAACTGTTAAGATCTATGATCCATATGTTCCCTTGGGATTCGACCCCAATCTTTATTGGGTTACTATATTTTGACAGCGACTGTATCATCATCTGAGAGAGGTGTTGTTTGGACATCATCAGTACCCTATATTCTAAAATGAGTTTTACATTTTTTTTGCATAGATGGTGAGGACTAGATCCAGTGAAACTAGGGACACAGAGCTGACACCCAAGGAGATAATCTGTCCTAGGGGATGAGGCAGGGTCGTGGATGGTCTCAAGGTAGAGGATGGGCATGAGGATCTACCCCTTTCAGAGGTAGTAATAGGGGGATCTCCCCAAAGTACGAGGTTAAGCTTGATATAGATATGAGTCTTACTCGAGTTCAGTTGAGCTCTTCCACCCCAGTCTTAGAGAATTTATTAATTGTTGACTCAATTGGAGTGTGTTTCGTTAAGTTCACTTGGTATTCATCCAGCTTTGAGTGTTGTACTTCCATCTGTGGTAAGTTTATTTGCTTATGGTTTTTCTATAGTTCCAAGTGTGATTCCTCCATTGGTATCAATATCTACTCATGGTATTTCAAAGGATTTGAGCGTTACTCCTTCTTTTGTGCCAGCACCCGAAAATGATATTTTGAGTCTAGGGGTTCAGGCTTTATTTATATTACCTCCTCAGGTAGGATCACAGCCTACCAAATTTACTATATCTCCTATTTCTTTAGGTCCTGCTATGTCATATAAGGATCAAAAGAGGTTTGAGAGATTTACTCATTTAGGTTTTCTAATTTTAGTAGTGTTGTGGGCGAGGATGCCTGTGAGTTCTTGATTGATTATCAAGAGAAGTTAAATAACGTTGCATCACTTGAGTTGCATGGAGTTGCTTACATTACCTACTAGCTGAGAGATATAGATAGAGATTGGTGGAGGTCACTTGTTACTTGCAGACCTCTTGGTTTGTCAGAGATGACTTGGGATCAGTTTACTGATGACTTTATAGATAGATTCATGACATTCAGTTTGACGTATCAGAAAAGGAATGAGTTTGATCACCTGGAGCGGGGCTCCATGACTATGGGCAAATCTAAGGCATACTTTCTTACCTTGTCCAGATATTCTATCACCAGTATTTCCATTAATTTAGAGAGCATTCAGAAGTTTATAAAGGGATTAGATATTTCACTTAAGTTGGCTACTGCCTAGATGGTAATGTTAGGGGCATCATTTTAGAGTATAGTGGATCATGTTAAGATGATCGAGTCCATCCTTTAACTATCTTAGGAAGGTTCAAAGAGGGAAGTACCATAAGGGTAAGTTCAGTGGTCATACTCCTCAAGGCATAGATTTTAGAAGTTTTTGTGGGTACCATAGTAGACCAGCGTAGGCAGCCTTTTAGAGGTCATACAGTAGGGATTCTAGTTCAGCGACTTTGGGTAGTCAATGTTTTTCCTAGGGTGGTCATTCTAGCTTAATTATTGCTCTCAAATTGAGTTAAGCCGTAGAGGTTGTTATTTGTATGATGAGTTTGTCAATGTGTACAAGGATTGCCCTATCATGTTTTTAGGCTTACCCATATATCGACAATAAGAGGTAATACTGAAGGTGGTAGAGGTACTATTAGAGGTAGTAGCTCTCGTGATGGTGGTCATAGGGTTACTCAGTTTGGTAGTAGATGTGGAAAGCATAATGCTATACCAGCCAGACCTGAAGCAAAGGTTTTTGACATTATTATAACAAGTATCGTCTCTATTTATTTCAGATCTGCATCTATGTTATTTGATCCAAGGTCGACTTTCTCCCATGTGTCTGCATATTTTTCTTCAGATTTTAATTCTACTAGTGAGCCTCTTGTCATGCCTATTTGTGTATTTACATCTATAGAAGACTTTTTAGTAGTAGATTAGGTGCACCAATCTTATGTTGTGATCTTTGCGGGTCATAAGACTTAGGTAGATCTGATTATTCTAGATATGGTAGATTTTTATGTCATCTTGGGTATGGATTGTTTAGATCTCTATCATGTTCTTATAAACTGTTATGCTAAGACCATGACTTTAGCTTCGCCGGGTGTGCTAATGATAGCTTGGAAGGGTACGCTTAATTCCTATCCCAAGAGAGTTATATCCTTTCTTTAGGCTTGTTGTTTGGTAAAAAGGGAATATTTGTCTTACTTGGCCCATATTCATGATACTAGTATTGCTTCACCACCTCTATTGGATTCTGTTTGTATTTCCCATAAGTCCATTGATGTCTTTCTTATGGATTTTCCTGTATGCCTTTAGATCATGATATTGACTTTTCTATTAATGTTGAGTCAGGCACCAAACCTAGTTCTATTCTCTCTTATAGGATGGACCTACGAAGTTGAAGAAGTTGAAGAATTAGTTATAGGAGTTGTTGGATAAGAGATTTATCCGACCCAATATATCACCTTGGGGTAAGTCTGTCCTATTTGTGAAGAAAAAAGATAGGTCCATGCATATGTGCATTGATTACCAAGAGTTAAACAAGGTGACGGTTAAGAATAAGTATCCTCTTCCTCATATTAATGATTTTTTTACCAGCTTTATGGTGTTTCAGTGTTCTTCGAGATTTATTTGAGGTTCAGGTATCACTAGTTGAGGATTAGAGGTTCAGATATTCTGAAGATACTTTTCAGATGTGATACGGTTATTCTGGGTTCTTGGTCATGTCCTTCGAGTTGACCAATGTCCCAACCGCATTCATGGAGTTGATAAATTGGATGTTTTCATTGTATCTTGATTCTTTTATCATCGTATTTATAGATGATAGCTTGGTTTACTTTAAGAGTGAGACCGATCATGAGGAGTATTTATGAATTGTACTTTAGATATTGAGAGACAAGAAGTTGTATGCTAAGTTCTCTAAGTATGAGTTTTGGTTGGAGTTTGTTTCTTTCTTGGGTTATGTTATGACCAAGGATGGTATCATGGAAGATCTGGCTAAGGTTGCAGCAGTTTGTGATTGGGCTATGCCTATTTTTCCTACCAAGATTTGGAGTTTTATTGGTTTAGCTGGCTACTATCTGTGCTTTATTGAGGGTTTTTCATCTATTGAGGCTCCATTGACCAAGTGGACTCAGAATAAGATTTTCTTTAGTGGTCCAATGCTTTTGAGGCGAGCTTTTAAGAGCTTAAGGATTTATTGATATCAACCCCTATCTTGACCTTGCTCAAGGAGGGAGTGGGCTTTACCATTTTCTGTGATACTTCTGGTGTTGGGTTAGGTGTTGGGTTTTTGCAGTTGGGTAAGGTAATTGCGTATGCTTCACACCATTTAAATCCCCATGATAAGAATTACCCTACCCACGATTTGGAGTTATGCACGATTGTGTTTGCTTTAAAGTAGTGAAGGCACTATTTTTATAGATTCCGTTGTGATATCTTCTCAGATCACCGTAGCCTTTAAGATTTCTTTACCCAGTGGGACCATAATATAAGGCAACATTGTTGGCTTGAGTAGCTTAAGATTATGATCTTACTATTCTTTATCATCTGGTAAGGCTAATGTGGTTGCAGATGCCTTGTGCTGGAAGTCAACTAGTATAAATAGCTTGGCGCATCTTTTGACCCAGGCGAGGCCTTTGGCCTTAGAGGTTTATTATTTGTCTAACCAAATAATTATGCTTGATATTTTGATACCTGGGTACATATTGGCATTTGTTAAGGCTAGATCTTCTTTAATGGAGCAGATTTGGGCTCATCAGTTTGCTGATTTTAGTTTGAGAGTGATTCGAGATAAGGTGTTGAGTGGTGAGGCTAAGGAATCCTAACTTGAATCTGATGGTGTTTTAAGGATTGGATGCCGAGTGTGTGTGCTAAGAATGGGTTATTGGGTGAGATCGATTTTGTAGAAGGTCATTGTTCCAAGTATTCCATTCATCCAGGAGTGACTAAGATGTATTATGATTTGAGACAGTACTACTAATGGGGTGGTATGAGGAAAAATGTAGTAGACTTTGTAGCTCATTGTGTATGTTGCCAGCAGGTAAAGGTAAAGCATTTGAGGCCTAGTGGTTTGCTTCAAAGGTTGTCCATTCCCAAGTAAAAATTAGAACAGATCACTATGGACTTCGTGACTGGGTTACCTCATACTTCTTGTGGTTCTGACAGTGTTTGGATCATCATAGATCAATTGAGCAAATTAGCTCATTTCATCCATATTCAGGTTTCCTTAGTTCTAAGAGGCTAGCTCGTATCTATGTTTATGAGATAGTTTATCTCCATGGTATACCAGTATCTATTATCTCTGATAGAGGTTCAGTGTTCACTTTTCACTTTTGGAAGGCATTCCAAGAGGACTTGGGTACTCAAGTTGACCTTAGCACAACTTTTCACCCCCAGACCGACGGTCAGTCAGAGCAGACTATCCAGGTTTTAGAGGGCATGCTCCGCACTTGTGTTATACATTTTAGAGGGTAGCGAGAACAAAATTTGGCCTTGGAAAAATTTATGTATAATAATAATAACCATTCCAGTATTGAGATGGCACCTTTTAAAGCGTTATGGTAGGCATTACCACTTTTTAGTAGGTTTGTTTGAGGTTTTTGAGATTAGACCTTGAGGTATAGACTTGCTTCGGGAGTCTTTGGATAGGGTTTAGATCATTCAGGATAGACTTTGTGTGGCTCAGAGTAGCCAGAAGTGTTATATGGATCGTAGACTTTGTGTCTTGAGATTTGGTGTGGGTGATCGAGTTTTCCTTCGTGTTTCACCCATGAAGGGTGTGATGAGGTTTGGGAAGAGGGGCAAGCTTAGCCACAGGTATATTGGGCCATTTGATACTTTTTAAACTATTAGGAATGTTTTTATGCTGCGGCTTTACATTTCAGATGAATATCATGTCATTCATTGGGATTCAATATAGTTATATAATATGTTGTCCTTTGCTGAAGAGTCAGTCTCCATTTTAACTAGGGATGTTAGAAGATTGCATTCTAGAGATATTCCAGTGGTTAACGTCTAGTGGAGACACCGTCCTATAGATGAGGCTACTTGAGAGGTTGATTTTGACACGCGGAGTAGCTATCCTCAGGTTTTCACTGATTCGGGTATTTTCTCTTGCTTTAGTTCGAGGACGAACTAGATTCTCAGTGGTATATATTGTAAGTGCTTGATTTTGTGACTTTTTCATTTTTATGCATTCTGACCATTTTACCCATCTATGTCATTGCTACGTAATATTTCTGTGGTGTGTGGAAGTTTGGCATAGTTCTCAATGCATTACGGTGCGATTTGGGCGAGTTTGTGGTTTTTGGAGGTTAAAAAGGCTTTACAGGTATTTTGGTCAATATTTATTATTTTGTTTGTTAGATGGCAAAATGAACTGCGCTAGAAAATCAGGAACGTCGATTTTGGGTTGGTAGTGTGGTTGATTTGATTATATGACTTTTATATTTTCATTTTGATCCTTGTTTTGGAAGATTGTAAAACTGGGTCTCAAGGGTCAATTATGTGAAAACAACCTCTTTTCAAAATTATGATATCGCTATTGAGTTTGAAAATCAAATTTGATAGGGTAGCATAGTTCATTTGCGTTCTTAAGATTTTGAATGAATTCCGAGGATCGGTGAGAACTTGAAAAATTTGCAAGTCCCAGCTGGTGCAACGGCTAAAGTGACACTTGGGTCGCTTTAGGGGAGGCTACTTAAACGACCCAGCTCACCAATTCGAGCCCGCTAAAGTGGAGCCCTGTCCGCTTAAGCGGCCCCTTGTCTGTTTAAGCGGACTGTACAGCTCGCGGGTACTGCTAAAGCGACACTTGACCACTTTAGCAGTGACCGCTTAAGCGGTCAAGTGGCTTCTTAAGCGGTCAATCCCAGTATAGTATAAAAAACCTTTTCTCGATTCTTTTTTTATTTTTAAGACTTTGATCATTACATCCTCATATCATACATACATTTATGAGATATTGGTACTATTGTGGAAAGACTAATTTTGACAGAAATGTGACACCTTTACAAAATCCTCTATCATAGTCCACGAGTCGGATATATATATTGAGAATGGGATTAAGTATTCAGATTGTATATGGGTTTCGAACCCCTCATGGGCCTTACCTAGAAGCACATATGCTCAATAGGTGTATACGAAGGTTATGCAATAACCTCGGACGTATTGCATCATCCTCATTATATTTCATACATTGTGCATCTTCAGTGCTATTTTTTGTGTTTAATTTGATGCTATCTATTCTATATTTATTTTTCATACTTGTATCTGATTTATGTGATATATTTATAACTATTAGTGGAGATGGTGTGAGCTATTGTTTGGGATATTTTCTGATTACAGGTGACGTGCTCATAGTATGTATTTATATACCTTATTTCTACTTTGCTCAGTCGGTCGATGATACCTGCTGAGTACCAATGGGTCGTATTCATCCTTAATATATCCTTTCAATTCAGATCCGGTACGTGTGTGTCATGCAGTAATTGAGTTCGTCAGAGATTTGTGATACATATGAGGTAGTGGCCACTATTTACCTTCAGAGTTGATCTCCGACCTCATCCTATCTAGTTTATGTCTTATTTTGAATTCTGAGATAGACTTGTAGTTTTTTGTACTTTCAGTTGTATATCAGACTTTGAGATGAATTTAGATTGTTGAATTTAGATTGTTCTTACACTATGACACCAGATGTTGAAATAATTTATGATATTATTCTAATATCTAGACTTACTCTACTATTGTATGTTTATGATTCGACTTTATTCCAGAAGTCTCACCTTTGAAATTTGTGTTGATTTCATATTTCATATTAGTTTGGGTAATTGGCTTATTTTTCAAGGATCAACGCAATAAGTGTCATCATGACCCCTAGTTTTTTGATCATGACATATCTAGTTAAGCGCATTTTACCTTTAATTAAGTACTGCACATGATTTTAGTCCTGCAACTAATGTGGAACAAATAAAATAACGGTGCGTTAACTTGCAGAGGGGCACATCATGTATTTTATATTACTTTTATTGCATACACTTAAGAAAGAAAAAGAAATAAGAACTCTACTTTTGAGTATTATTTCTCTAATCTCTCTAATTCTCATTGTCTTCCTCTTTATCTGCAAGGGGGTTAGTATCCATTTAATTCTTCTTTTTTGTTTTTAATCTTGCACAGAAAGTTAGTACATAGCTGCCTTGGAGTGGATCCTTATGGCGGTGCAACCCTACCCTGCAATCCCAAACTTTTTCTTGTTCTAATTTTAACAAATTCAAAAGGCACCCTGATAGAGAAATTTGAGACTAATAATTTGGTGCGTCCTTTCCCACACACAAGTGTATGTGGTCGTACTAGTGATTAAGGATGTAAATTCAGATATCATACCTATAAGAATTTGACGAATTGATTTCTAGTTTGAATTATTATATGAGTTATTTAGTTGGTAACTAATAATAAAGAGTTATATATGTGTTTTGAAAGTAAATAAAAATAGTTGTAAACAAGTCGTGGATTGGATGTATTGCAAATCAAATTGAGAAAAGATCTAGGGTTATGATATTTTAACAATCTAGTTGAGCTATCCAATCATCCACCAAATTTGATTTCCTGAGTTACTAGTTGTAGGTTAATTGTAGCTATATTGAGCATTTTTCAACAACTCTAAGTCTATTCGATTATCCCTATCGCCTATATTTCTATGGTCATCGATTAATAGTGAAGTGCATAACGATATCATTTGTATCAACTAAGCTAGGTCACAGGGTATATTTCTATTCTCAGTGACAAATCGATTCCTTTTCCCTATAAGATTCACAAACTAGCCCTATTTTCTCTTTTTATAATTGTCATTTCCTTTTTCTAGTCCAACAAATAAACCCTAGATAATATTTGGAAGGTGCTCAATCAAACTAATAATTGAAAGTAAGAAGAAATAAATGACTCAGCCTTCATGTATTGAAGCAAAAATACTCTCTCCTGTTCGCAACAAATATTTTGCTTAGTTAATTAAAAAACAAATATATTTCAATGGAAAAAGTTATGGAGGAACAAACCTCAGAAATATCAAACCTATCGAAATATATAATATGATATTCAAGCTACAACTTTTATGTTGAACCACAAACCTAGAAATTAAGAGATTTACCTACTCATAAATCTCTTTGGAAGAAGAGATTTAATGAGTTTACAAGATAGAAATCTAAAATAAAATAAGAAGAATTAAACCTCGAAGAAAAATGGTTGTACATGATTCAGAGATAGATCTTGAAGATAACCACTTTATTTTTTAACTTATTTAAAGAACATATAAAGAAAAAAAGTAATTGTATTAGTTCACCCACAATATATCTTTACTTTTATATTGGTTTGGTTCTTCCACAAAGAAGGTCTCCCCAATTTCTTTCCCCTTCATTTTTACTAACAACAAGTTTTTCTTTTTCTCATAATCCACTAGAATATATTTTATAAGAAATGATCATGGAGTATAAAAACATTAGAGACATACATACTTGATTTGTCTCTCTGTGATTTAATAGATTGTTATTTTATTTAATGTATGTTAGTTAAAAGACTAAACTCACACGCATTGCTTAACTGAAAGTTAAATATGCTTAATCAAACATTACGAGGCTTAAAATAAGAATAATGCAGTAACACGAAAACTAAAATTATTATTTTTTCAAGATAAAGATAGTATATTAGAATATAATAAGTTTCCTATTAACATCAAAAATTCAATTTATAAAATCAGACATATATAATATTACCATAAAAGTCAATTTCCTTTGTTTTATTTTGGTATGTTTCAAGTCTTACCTTTTATTATTACTCCCTTAAATTATATTTTATCTGTCATATTTCGCTTTACGAAATTAATTTGAATAAACTATAAAGCTACTTGAAGAAGATTAATTTAATATTTAAAATTTAGATGTCTAAAATTATATTAAAAAATGTTATAAGTTGTAATCTTTCTCGCATTAATATGATGAGAAAAAATACATCTTAAAATATTGATCAAACTACATGCAGTTTGACTCTCAAAAGTATAACGTGATAAGTAAAAATAAATGAAGTAAGTATATTTATTATGACTACACATAATTTTATACGACGACTCTTTCATTAATAAAGAGTTCAATTATTATGTTAACGAAGGCAAAATCTCAGGGATCGAGAAAGGAGATCGGCCTTTAGGTATTCTTCAAAAATAAAAGGCAGATTTTCTGCTATTATGGTGATATTATGTGATAAAATTAAGAATGAAATCTTTGTGAATTTTTGTGATATATGTAGAATTTTTAGCTTGTCAAAAAGTTTCTTCTTCTCACCCTTTTTTACCAGGAGATCTGTTATCTGGTTTAGCTCACGATAAATATATTTAGTAGGTGTTTTTGTTGGAATTGGAGTTGAAGCTGGAGTTTGGAGTTGTGTTGGTCATGAATTTGTAGGTGTTTCACCTTGAAAACTAAAAAATTTTGGTGTTGGAATAGAAGTTAGAGTTTGGCATTGTGTTTGGCCACAAATATAAATTAGAGTCATTTTTTTACTTTTTGTGAGAGAAATGAAAGTGAAAAAAATTAAAAAAAATTGACTTTTCTAAATATAATTTAAAATTGCATTTGAAATTCTTATGGCCAAATACTACAATTTTCACTAAAGTGAAATAATTTTTGAAAAAAAGTAAAAAATTCTCATGGTCAAATACCCTCTAATGAAGATCTGTCTAATTATTGATTCTAATGTGTTTGACCAAAATTCTAAAATTGGCTTATTTTGAAAAATCTTTTTTTTTTTCAAAAGTATTTTTTCAAAAGAGTACTTTTGGCTAGAAACGATTTGTGATTGACCAATAAACTTAAAACACTTTTGAGTAACAGTTAGTGTTTGGCCAAATTTTTAAAAAGTGCTTTAAGTGTATCTTTCTCAAAAACTACTTTTTTCAAATTATGAAAAATAATTTTACTACTCTCCAAAAATATTTATTTTCTTCGAAAAACAGCCAAACACCTCACTTTAAAAAAATAAGCACTTCTGAAAAAACATAAATATTTTTGAAGAAAAATAAGTTTGCCAAATAAGCTATTATTTACTTCGATCAAATAAATCCTAGGAGAGAATAATTAAATCATAATTCATTAGTTATTTGTATCATTAACACCAATGACCTCCATTCAAAGATAAGAAGGTATAAGGAGTTGTGATCTTATTTAATTTTTTTAGTACCTCTACTAAGTCAATTGAGACTTCAAGAATCATGGGGCTTTGGGCTGTAGGTGACAAAAAAGTTTTAAAATGAGGTGTAGATGACACAAGTCTTAATAATTGAGTGGAGGTGACAATTATTTTATTATGAATTAAGAAAGTTTGGTAAGTTTGAGAATAGCCCACTAGTTTTAAAATTTATACTTTGATCCAAATGTTTATCTAATATAACGAGAAACGGAGGAAAAAATAGCACTTTTCTCTCTCTTCTCATCCATTGTTGTTTTTTCTCTCTTAGCGATTTTTATTGTTCATTGTTGCTACTGTTTTATTCATCATCTTCTACTTCATTATCATCATCTTATACTTTATTATCATCTTTATCTTCCCCTTGTTGACCATTGTCGTTGTTGTTGTTGTTGTTACTGCTAGTGTTGCTATTTGACCAATTTATTAGGTCAAATCTTATTTCGTACATCACTTTCCACTTTGGCATTACTTCATAGGTGACTTTGGTAAGTCAAATTATGATTTTTAGTTGAATTTTTCATCTAGGTAACTGCTATTGTGCAGTTATTTCAATAATGGATAGAACCCGATCATGAATCCAACATAAGAGTTATCTGTTTAAACAAATAAATCATCTATTGTGACATATGAGATATCTATTTTAATGGAAGACTGATATGTTGAATTCATGTTTTTGGTTCTATATGTTGTAACATGAATCGAACAGATGGTTCATTTGTTACAACAGATTATTTATCTGTTAAACAGATTATTTATCTGATTCAACGTGATAAATATTTGTTGCAACAAATTATAAACTTGTTACAACAGAATCTGAACTCGATTCCAACAGACGTGTTATCTGTTGCAATAGGGTAAGTATTTATTGCAACAGATTATTAACCTGTTGCAACAGAACCCAAACTCAATTTCAACAGAAAATAAATATCTATTGCAATATATTAGTAAACTATTACGATAGAACCTAACCTCGATTCCAACAGATCATCGTCTGTTGCAACAGGTAAGTCATTTGTCATAATAGGTTAATTATCTATTGCAACATGTCACTCATCTATTGGAATCAGCTTCAAAGGTGCCTCAGAACTGTAACATCAATCCCAACAGATATATAGCCTGTTGCAACATATGATTCACCTGTTACAACAAATGACTCGTCTGTTGAAATCATCTTCAGAAGCATAACATGAATCCTAACAGGTAAGTAATCTGTTGCGACTAATTATTCATCTGGTAGGATTCATTTATAACACTATGAAATCACTATTAACTTTTTTTAACAAATGACTTTATTTAGGTACTACTAATGGAGGGATCAATAACAATAGGGGTAGATTTTCATGATCAATGCATCAAAAAGAGCAATCGATATGTATGGCATTGGAACGAGGGTAAAATTCTAGAAACGATAGCTATGATAGTCCAAAGTGATGTTTTGTATTATGATTTTATGAACTTAATCATCAGTTATTGTGGACTAAATTATCAATCAAAAGAACTCGTCATCAGCTACATGCACAGATCCTTTGAAAATCAGAGGGTACTGTCTTTCAAGATAATCAATCAGGTCCAGTTGCATTCTTATCTTATGATTCATCCAGGCCGGTGTTAAGGGTGTACGTGGTTGAAAAGACGAGAGAGAATAAGAACCAGAACATAGAAGAAGAACAACAAGAAAACATCTTTGATGATAGGTTGGATGATCTAGACATGAATATTCCAGATGATGACCAAACACCTAAGCTCATTGATGCGACCAATACGATATGCAGTTCTTTTCAATCAACACGGTCTGGAAATCTTCAACACGACAGGACCAAATTTTTTATTGGAATGTCATTCAAGGACAAGAATGAACTATCTACCACTTTGTTTATTTCTTACTTGAAAAAAGATTTCAGAATAAAGAAGGTGATTAATTCGAGCGGTGTCTTTTACTTCAAATATGCTATTCGAACTGCAAATGGTGGTTGAGAGCGGTGAAGTACGGAAGTTCTGACGTATTCACCATTCATAAACATAAAAAGCATCACACATGTGGTTCAGATCAAATTTCGAGCCAAAATTCTCACGCCATGGCAAAGGTCCTCGATAAATATTTCAGGAGTAGTTTCCCCGATGGCAAAGGACCTTTAACAAGGATTATGGCCAATCAACTACTTACAGAATTGGGTGTCTTGGTTAGTTATTGAAAGATATATACGGCCATGGGGATTGCCAAGGACTTGGTTAGGGGGACACTCAAGCATGGGTATGCAGTCCTGGATGCTACCGTTACATGATTGTATCCTATGATGCTTGGATACAAGGTTTTCAACATTTGAGAAAATGTACAGCCGTCGACGGTACCTTCTTGAAGAGAAGGTATAATGGAGTTCTGCTAGCGGTGGTGGCACAAGATGTGGATAATCATATTTTTTCTATCGCTTTTTTGAGTAGCAGACAAGGAATGTGATACCTCTTATGAATTTTTTTTAAACAACTGCGAAGCTGCGTTGAAGATATCGAAGAGTTGTGTTTTGTATCAGATAGGCATCTAAGTATTCCAAAGATGGGTTCACATTTCTTCACTTTAGCTTACTTTGGTTGTTGCATCAGGCATCTTGGAGAGAACATTCAGACCAACTGTCACAATGAAAGGGTCGTGACCCCTTTTTATAGAGCAGCTAAAACATATAGTAGAGAGAAGTTTTTAGACCATTTCAATCAAATAACGGATTTGAATCCCAAGGTAGCAGAATTTCTTATACATGTTGATTTTGAGAGATGGACCCGAGCATTCTTTTCGGCAGATAGGTACATTCTTATCGATTTAATATCTTATTTGAGTTACAAGTTTAGTATGATGTCGTACTAAGCGATTCTTTTGTATAGGTACAATATTATGACATCTAACATAGCTGAATCGATGAATTCATTATTTGGTGATGAAAAAGAATTTCCCATCAAGGTTATGTTTGAAAAAATAAGCAAGAAGTATGGCGAATTTTTTAACGGAAGGCATGTGCAGTTCAAGTGCCCAAAAAAAGAATCTGATTTGTTCTCAAAATCAAAAAAATAATATCAACGAACGTCAGTTTGGGGAATAGGTTATTATCTCATAAAATAACAGATTATAAATTTAGTATCAACGGTCATGGTGATGTTTCCACGGTCGATCTTCAAAAGATTTGTACGTGTAGAGGTTTTGACTTGGACAAAATACCCTATCCATATTCTATGGCAGCGCTTCGAGCTCAATACGGTCATAAATATGAAGCTGAAGTTTATGAGCACTCCTCTCAATATTATTCGGTGGAAAAATATAAAATGGCATATAGTGGGCATATTACTCCGGTGCCTCCCAAAGAATCTTGGGTTATTTCTGCAGAGCTTATGGGGAGATTAATACCTCCTCCATATATTAACCCAAGAACTATCAGACCAGGAAGAAAGTTATATAAGAAGAGGTGTGGAGTTGGAGAATCATTTTCATCAAGAAGAAACAAGTGCTCCGTATATAAGCGCGCTGGCCACAAAAGAACTGCATGCTCAGATCGTAATCCACCATGATCGTTGTAATTGCAAGAACTTGTGTTGTTGTTTGTGGTGTACTTTTATAGATTTAAATCATTATTGTGAACGTAATGTCATCATTTATTATATATAAGATATCTTTTTAATAACTTGTGCATCAATAAAAAGAGGAAAAACATGAACTAAACAATACAGAGACCACAAGTATTTTCAATAGATTACCCATCTGTGGCAACAGATGGATATTAGCTGGAAGAACACAACACAGTTCCATAAAACTGGAATGTTTTCCTCCAACAGATGATAAATCTGTCATAACAGATGGATAATCTGTTGACAGAAACCCAACCGAAGACCAATATATTCCAGCACATGGTCATCTGTTGAAAGAACTCAAAAGTTAAAATTGCAATTGCTACTGGATTCAAAATTGCTCCTTACCTCCAACCGTTGACATGTTAACATGTAAAATATTTAGAAGAAGAAATAGACAAAATAAAAATTGAATAAGAATAAAAAAGCCAAAGTCGACTAAAAATAAATTTTTCATTAAACAAAAAATAAAATACATTAGGTATAGATCTGATATAGAAAAATTAAAATACATATGCTAAAAGAAAAAACACTTTCTAATTATTATTATTATCATCATCATCATTAATGACAGCTGGCCAATCAACTCGCAGCAGCAGGACCCTCTTCAGCCTCTGCATCTCTCTGAACATCATCGCTCTCACAGTGACCAACTTCCTTTGCAGGTCATTAACCTGTCTCTGAAGTTCCCGCACTATGTCACGCAGAATAACAATGTCCCAAACAGGATCAGCCATATCTAGAACACGCATGAATTGACAAATATAAAGAAAAAAGTCCAAATGTAATACAACGTATACTACAAACTGGTAGATTTACACCAAAAAAACTTACCTCAACGATAAAGAAATATGCTCTTTGAAAAAAATTTGTTGAAAATGTCACACGAAAAGAAAAAATATAAGAAATAAATAAAGTTTAGCAAAATGAAGATTAAGGAGGGACCTATTTATAGAGGATTGAATCTGAATGTGTAAGGACAAAAGGCACGTTTGTTAAGCTCCAATGTATTAATTACATTCAAACTAGTGGCATTTTATTTTCTATGAAAAGTCATGACTTTTTCATTTACATTAATACTTTTCACCTTTTCAAAATAGTTTTAAGACTTGATAACAGCAGTTATTATTGAGCTATTTCAACACATCGTCCATCTGCCACAACAGATTTACCATATGTTGCAACATATAAATTATCTATTGCGAAAGATGGACCATATGTTGGAGATGTTTTGATTTCAACTAACAGTTGATTCATCAGTTGCAACAGATGGAGAATTCGATTCATCAGCTATTTTAAATGTGTTAGATAAAAAGTCACCACTACCTCTTTTTTAATAGTCATCATATGCGTGCAGATGAATAACCCTATCTGGTCTATCGCAATAGATTTACTATCTTGTAATAACTCGAGTTTATACCCCGAACGCTACATGATACTCATAATCCCAAAGGACCACAAGCTAACCCATGACTGGTACCTGTGGCAATATCTGAATAATAACATTGTAATAATTATGGGAAAAGGCAAAACATATGCCATAAGGTTCAAATCTATGAATAAATCTGAATGCGGTATCAAAATACCAAAACTCATAAATACTGAAAACTAAACAATTGTCTGAAAATACTCTAATCTGGAAAGCCTCTAAACTGTCTGGACTATGGAGTTGATGGGACAAGTCCCCAACTAACTCCAACTACTGAAAATAATACTGAAATACTAAAAAAATAATAAGCATGTCCTCAAATTATGAGGACTCACCACTACTTTGAAAGTAGAGAATCTGAACTGCTAAGGGTGCTCTAGAGCCCGTGCATCTGAACCTATGATATAAGACATCATAGTGGAAAAAAAAAGCATGCGTCAGTACTTTGAAGGTACTGGTATGCTCAGTGAGATAGGCTAAAATGCAAAGGTTCATATACATGAACAATATTATCTGAATAAGATGAGTATGACCGAATAAGTGTACATGCATAAATACGTATACTGTAACAGAGATCGTGATAACACTGAATACTGAGTCTGAATACTGATTAACTAGTTTGTGAGTATACTAATATTGTATACTGATTTTCTGAATGACTGTATCTGATAGTCCTAAATTCTGTGGAACTATACTGAGTTTCGTACTGAGCTGAGTGACTACATTTGATAGTCCTGAATTCTGTAGAATTGAACTGATTTCTATTCTGAGACTGAGACTAAAACTGAAACTGTAAGAGGTAATCATCTAACCGATATGCCCCTCTCTAAACTAATTAGGATTTAATTTGTAACCCCAATTGAAAGGGTGTTAATATCATGCCACAGGTAAAGACAAGCTGTGAGTTAACCCTCTCTGACAAAAGCTCTTTTATCAACCCTCACTGGCGGGAAAACTTGGGTGAGATGTATCAACTCTCATAATGTCTGGCAGGAAGATATCTAAACCTACGCTGGCTACATAGTTCTATAACGCAGAGATTGCTACTAAGGGTCAAACCCTCTGCTGATAGGAATGCCCCCATCCCTAAGCTAACTCGGTGCTGAATCCTACTCCTAATTTAATGGACACTGAACTGATTTCTAGTTTGTACTAGGCTGGACTGAACTGTTACTGATCTTACTAATTGACTGAACTGAACTGAGATTGTTGGGTTCCATAGTTTGATGAAACACTAGTGAACTCTGTTAACTGACTGGGCAGAGAGTGCTACTGAGGTCTGGACTGAGTATTGAACTAGATTGGACTAATACTGTGTCTACTGAGTTTTTCCTGAGTTCTGTAATTGACTGAGAATACTACTAATCGTGATGTGACTAATACTATTCTATGACTGACCATGCTCTAGGTACACAGCTAAATTAGTGGATATAACTACCCCCAGGACTCGATAGCATAAATTAAGAGACATAGTACAAACTTGAAATATGTAAGCTAAGTACTTGATCATTATTCATTCATTAGGGCATTTTAACAAACACTTGCATGGCATGAACTTGAATACATGCTAACATGATATAATTTCACTATTCAACTCACATGCTTAAATCATCAATCACTTGAAAGGCATAAAATATGCACATAATAATAATCAACATATGAGCACACAATTCCAAATACCAAATTCACAATTTGAAGGCTTTAGCATGATTTCACATGATAACACATATAAATCAATTAACCTCACATGAAACTTATCATAAAACATGGATTTGAAACACATTTAATCATTATAAATGTGAATATTATAAAATGCAACATGGAATTCGTGAAATCCATACACTTGAAGTTTAAAAATAGTTTCATTGACTCCAAGGGTGGAAGGGACCCTTGGATGAACACTTCGCATACCTTAGTACCTGAATTCTAAAAAATTGATGGTGTGTTCTTGAGTTCTTGATTAGAAATTTGAACACCTAGGGTTTTCTTCTTGAGTAAATTGGAGAATGAATGAGTATAATTGCTCTCAAAAGGGTTTAATTTCGTGTTTTGGGGGCTGAAGGATAGGGAAAAAAGACCCAAACACCCCTAGGGACACAATCTTTTAAAGACTGAAAAACTGTATTACTAACGCACAGGCCGATGCACTGCATCATTAGCATCGATGCAATAGCCAATGCGCTGCGTCGGTTCACAGGAATTTGACTTTGGGAGCTGGGGAAAATATTTATTAATGCGATAGTCAACGCGGCACGCCAAGATCGCATTGATTCACTGGTTGGGATTCTAAAGGTGCTTCAAACAAAGTCTGAAAAATCTTAAACTTGTCCGAGAACACCTACGGACATTCCTGATCATGAATTAACTTAATTATCAATATTTAAAGGACGTAAAGTTTATGAAATACGATTACCAACATCTAAAGGCTAAAATGACACTAAGTATGAATACTTAGTTAAAATATTCTAAGTCTGGGACCCCTTGACTAGCTTAAAGGACTTAATTAAGCTAAGAATTTTGCGGGGTCTTACATTATCTCCCCATTGGGAACATTCATCCTTGAATGAGACTGACTAAGCTGAGGATACTGGTAGGATGAACTTACTTACTGGACATAAACATCTGGAACATGATTATATGACTGACATTACTGACATACTAAATTTCATGCTGAATATGCACATTTGATGCATGAGTACATGACTGAGTTGATTCATGAATGCATGATTGGAATTATTGATAAACTGAGTTTCTCTTACGGAACATGCATATCTGATGCATGAATACATGACTGAACTGACTCATGAACATATGACTGATCATGCAATGGTAACTAATACCAAGTCTGTAATGGAAATTTGAGCATGAAATTGAACAAGCTTAAGGAAAACTATTACCTTGAGCTGAGTCTGGATTAGCAAAGAAGAGATGATGATACTTGGTCCGCATGTCTGCTTTTGCTTCCCAAGTAGCTCCCTCAACGGACTAATTCTGACAAAGAACTTTGACTAGAGGGACTTCTTTGTTCCTCAGTCTGCAAATTTGATAGTTAAAGATTTTAACAGGAATCTCTTCATAAGAGAGGTTATTCTGAATATCTATTCCCTAAACAGGGACTACGAATGTTGGGTCACCTATGCATTTCTTTAGCAAGGAGACATGGAACACTGGATGAACTGAAGATAGATCTGAAGGCAACTCAAGCTCGTAACCTACCTTTCTGAAACAGCTGAGAATTCTGTAAAGACTGATATATCGGGGACTGGGTTTCCCTTCTTGCCAAATCTCTTCACTCCCTTCATGGAAAAGATTTTCATCTACACAAAGTCACTAATCTTGAACTCGAGTTCCTTTCTTCATATATCTGCATATGATTTCAGTTGGCTCTGAGCTGTCTTAAACCTTTCCCTGATCATCTAGACTTTTTCTAAGATATCAAATACCAAGTCAGGCCCTACCACTAGGACCTCCCCTACTTCAAACCAACCAATGGGAGATCTACATCTCCTCCTATAAATCACCTCAAACGGAGCTATCTAAATAATGGAATAATAGTTGTTGTTATATGCCAACTCAATCAAAGGCAAGTGGTCATCCCAACCACCTTTAAAGTCTATCGCACACGCTTGTAGCATATCCTCTAAAGTTTGAGTGGTCCTCTATGATTGACCATCTTTCTAAGGATAAAAGGTCATACTGAGGTAAACTCGAGTACCAAGACCCTTCTGGAATGTCTTCCTGAAATAAGAGGTAATCTGGGTACCTCTATCTAAGATAATGGACAACAGAAATCTAACCAACTCCCTGATATAGAGTTTGGCATAATCCTTGGCTGAATAAGAGCTATGGACTGGTAGAAAATGAGTTGATTTGGTCATCCTGTCTATAATGACCCAAAATAAATCATGCTGATGACGAGTACGAGGCAAACCCATCACAAAGTGCATGTTCACTTCTTGCCATTTTCAGGTGGGAATGCTAAACTCCTTCATGGACCCACTAGGCTTCTGATGCTCAATCTTAACATGCTTACATGTTGAACACTTAGCCAAAAACTTTGTAATATCTCTCTTCATCCCACTCCACCAATAGATCTCCCACAAATTATGGTACATCTTAGTGGCCCCTGGATAAATAGAGTAGCGTGCACCATGCACTTCTACAAGAATTCGTTGCCTCAAGTCATCAATACCTGGCACACATAGCTGACCCTGACAGCACAACACACCATCTCCTCCTTGGAAGAAAACCTCTACCTTTTGATCTCTGACTGAATCCTTCAACTGGACTATACTGGATCCCTATCCTGCTTTTCCTTCACTTCGAAAACTAGGGATAATTCTGAGCTACTTTGCACCCATACACTACCTTCTGCTGAATCGACTAAGAGAATACCTAGTCGGGCTAGCTGATGAACTTCTTGGACTAACTTTTTCTTATTGACCTCAACATGGGTAACACTACCCATAGACATTCTACTGAGAGCGTTAGCCACTACATTGGCCTTGCTCGAATGATATAGAACACTCATGTCATAGTCTTTCAACAACTCCAACCACCTTCTCTAACGGAGGTGGAGGTCTTTCTGAGAGAACACATAATGCAGGCTCTTATGATCAGTGAACACATCAATGTGCACACTATACAAATTGCGCCTCCAAATCTATAAGGTAAACACTATTGCTGCTAACTCAAGATCATGAGTAGGGTAGTTCTTCTCATGGGGTTTAAGCTATCAAGAGGCATAGGCTATGACCTTACCTTTCTGCATTAGAACACACCCTAAACCAATTCTATAAGTATCACAATACATAACAAAGCCATCAAAACCATCTAGTAAGGTCAAAACTAAAGCTGTAGTGAGTTGAGTCTTCAACTCTTAAAAACTCTTCTCACAGGAATCTGACCACTAGAACTTGACTTTCTTCTGAGTCAATCTAGACATAGGGTATGCAATAGATGAAAATCCCTCAACAAACCATCGGTAATAGCCGGCCAAGCTCAAGAACTCCTGATATCTAATAGAGAAATGGGTCTAGGCTAGTTTTTCACGGCTTCGGTCTTTTGGGGATCAACTCTAATGCCATCACCGAAGACGTATGGCCAAGGAATGCTACTGACCTTAGCCAAAATTTGGACTTACTCAATTTGGCAAATAGCTGATGATTTCTAAGGGTCTGCAATACTATTCTGAGATGGTCTGCATGATCATGTTCGCTATGGGAGTACACAAAAATGTCATCTATGAAGACTATAAGGACCATGTCCAAGTACTGCTTGAACACATAATTTATCAAGTCCATGAAGGCTGCTGGAGCATTTGTAAGACCAAAGGACATGACTAAGAATTTGAAATGACCATACCGAGTTTTGAAGGTTGTGTTTGAGATGTTACATTCCCTGACTCTGAGCTGATGATAGCCTGATCTGAGGTCTATCTTAGAAAATTAACTGGCACCCTGAAGTTGGTCAAACAAGTCATCAATTCTGGGAAGTGGATACTTGTTCTTGACCTTGACTTTATTTATCTAATGGTAGTCTATAAACATTCTGAGAGAACCATCTTTCTTACATACGAATAAAACTGGTGCACCCCATAGGGACACACTAGGTCTGATGAATCCTTTATCTAGGAGATTCTTTAACTATTCTTTCAGTTCTCTGAGTTCTGTTGGTGCCATTCTGTATGGTGAAATAGAGATGGGTTGAGTATCTGGGAGAAGATCGATTCCAAAATCAATTTCCCTTTTGGGAGAAACTCCGGGAAAATATTTGAGAAATATATCTGAGAATTCACATGCTACTGGTACTGATTGTAGAGTAGAGGTTTCTGAACTAGAGTCCTTGACTCGAATGAGATGGTATAAACATCCCTTAGATATCATTTTTCTAGCCCAAAGGTAAGAAACAAGCTAACCACCCCTAAGTGTTGAAGTACTACCCTACCACTTTAGGATGGGTTTATTCAAAAACTGAAATTAGACAATTCTATTTTTGTAGTCGACTGAGGTATAGTAGGAATAAATCCAATCCATGATGAGAATAACATCAAAATCGGTTATCTCTAATTTAACTAAGTCTGCTGAAGTGACTTTCTAAGATACCATAAATGAAAAGTTCCTGTATACCCACCGGGCTATGATAGATTTACCCACTGGGGTAGAAAATGAGAAAGACTCTGCTAGAATTTCAGGACTGACTCTGAAATCAACTACTATATATGGAGTAACAAAGGACAAAGAAGCTCTTGGATCTAGCAAAGCATAAAAATTCAAATGATAAACTTGTAACCTACCAGTGACCACATTAGGAGAACTTTCCTGATCTTGTTGGGACTAAAGAGAATAGAGTTTGTTTGGGTATTTCCCACTGTTACCATTGGAAGAGACACCCTGATGATTCGGTCGACCAAACTAAGCTGGAGGACAACTATGCTGACTCTGTGAACCCACCTGAGGACACTGTCTAACCCTGTAGCCTAGCTTGCCACATCTAAAACACACATCGCTGCCAGCTCTACAGATACCCTGGTGGTTTCTGCCATATTTTTAGCAAAGGAGATTGGATTGAGCACTGCTAACACTACCCTAGGGCTTAGGTCATGATGCCTTATCTCTATTATCATCTCTGAATTTCAGCATAAGAGCACTAGCTGAGGATGGAGACTGGAACCAAAGATTTTGGGCAGAACTGAGAATGATTCCCACCCTCTAACTTAGGTTGAGCAAAATTAAAACTACCTATCCTTGCTCTCTTATTCTCCCTCTTCTTCTCTTTATTCTTGGCCTCCTCTATCTACTGAGCCTAGATATGTCTATCTCTTTTATTAGAATTGCGGTCCTACACTCTTTGACCACACTGCTAGATACCCCTAACACAAATTTACTCATCTTAGATCTGCTATCTGTTATGACATGCAGGGCATATCTGGCTAACTGAGTAAACTTGAGATAATACTCCTATACTGTTACGTTGCCCTACTTTAGGTTTATAAACTCTAAAACCTTTGCTTTCATCAACTCTAGCAGGAAGAACCTACCCAGAAAAGCAACTACAAACTCCTCTCATTCAATGGTTGCATCTGTTTGAACCATGAGTGAGCCACATCTTGCAACTGGTATGCGGCCAACTCAGCGCTCTCAACAACAGTCACCCCCATAATATTAGTAACTTTATGCACCTGGTCAAGAAATTTCTAAGGGTCCTCATCTGACTTAGACCTGGTAAATGATAGAGAGTTCATTCGGGTGAAATCCCAAATCTTGGCAGCAGCAATGTTGGCCACTGGATTGGCCGGAACAGCAGCTAGACGTTCATTCCAGGATGCCACAAAATGAGCTAAGGTAATGAATGCTGCTCTGAATTCAGCGTGGGACACATGTTCTCCTAAAGGATCTGGATGGACGGGCTGAGGGGTTGTCTGGTCTCCCATTCCTCTTTAGAGGCATATTATATAAGTGGAAGATAAACTAGGATTAGATAAAGAGTGTAACTGGAGCTCATGCTCACTGTATGATATGAATACTGAAAGAAGGGAAACTGTACCTAAAACATCTCGTAGCCTCCTGTTCATAAGTGTGGCGCGCTACACACCCATGCACAAGACTCTAATAGATATGTCTTTTAGACTTCCTAGGACTCTATTGAACCTTAGGCTCTGATACCAAGTTTGTAACACCTCAAGTCTGTACCCCGGATGCTATACAGTGCTCATAATCCCAAAGGACCATAAGCTAACCCATGACTGGTACCTACTGAAATATCTGAACAATAACACTGTAATAATTGTGGAAAAAGGCAAAACATATGTCATAAGGTTCAAATCTGTGAATAAATTTGAATGTGGTATCAAAATACCAAAACTCATAAATACTGAAAACTGAACAACTGTCTGAAAATACGCCATTCTGGAAAGCCTCTAAGCTGTCTGGACTATAGAGTTGATGGAAAAAGTCTCCAACTAACTCCAACTACTGAAAATAATACGGAAATACTAAAAAACTAATAAGCATGTCCTCAAACTATGAGGACTCACCACTACTCAGAAAGCTGAGAATCTGAACTGCTAAGGGTGCTCTAGAGCCCGTGCATCTGAACCTATGATATAAGACATCATAGTGGAAAAAAAAAGCATGCGTCAGTACTTTGAAGGTACTGGTATGCTCAGTGAGATAGGCTAAAATGCAAAGGTTCATATACATGAACAATATTATCTGAATGACATGAGTATGACTGAATAAGAGTACATGCATGAATACGTATACTGTAATAGAGATCGTGGTAACACTGAATACTGAGTCTGAATACTGATTAACTAGTTTGTGAGTTTACTGATACTGTATTACTAATTTTCTAAATGATTGTATCATGATAGTCCTGAATTTTGTAGAACTATATTGAGTTCCATACTGAGCTGAGTGATTATATATGATAGTCTTGAATTCTGTAGAGATAAACCGAGTTCTATTCTAAGACTGAGACTGAAACTGAAACTGTGAGAGGTAATCATCTAACCGATATGTCCCTCTCTAAACTGATTGGGGTCCAACCTGTAACCCCAGATGGAAGGGTATCAATACCGTGCCACGGGTAGAGACAAGCTGTGAGTTAACCCTCTCTAACAAAAAGCTCTTTTGTCAACCCTCACTGGAAGGAAAATTCAGGTGAGATATATCAACCCTTATAATATGTAGCAGGAAGATATCTCAGCCTACGTTGGCTACGTAGTTCTGTAACTCATGGATTGCTACTAAGGGTAAAACCCTCTGCTAGAAGGAATGCCCCTATCCCTAAGATCACTTGGTGCTGAATCCTACTCCCAACTGAATGGACACTGAACTGATTTCTAGTTTGTATTAGGCTAGACTAAATTGCTACTTATCTTACTGATTGACAGAACTGAACTGAGATCACTGGGTTCCGTAGTCTGATGGAACACTATTAAACTCTATTAACTGACTGAGCACAGAGTGCTACTGAGGTCTGGACTAAGTACTGAACTAGACTAGACTAGTACTATGTCTACTGAGTTTTTCCTGAGTTTTGTAACTGACTGAGAATACTACTGATTATGACGTGACTGATACTGTTCTATGACTGACCATGGCTCTAGGTAAACAACTAAATTATTGGGTATAACTACCCCCAGGACTCGATAGCATAAATTAAGAAACATGGCACAAACTTGAAACATGTAAGCTAAGTACTTAATCATTATTCATTCATTGGGGAATTTTAACAAACACTTGCATGGCATGAACTTGAATACATGCTAATATGATATAATTTCACTATTCAACTCACATGCTTAATTCATAAATCACTTGAAAGGCATAAAATATGCACATAATACTAATCAACATATGAGCACATAATTCCAAATATCAAATTCACAATTTGAAGGCTTTAGCATGATTTCACATAACACATATAAATCAATTAACCCCACATGAAACTTATCATAAAACATAGATTTGAAACACAATTAATCATTATAAACGTGAATATTATCATACCCAACATGGAATTCGTAAAATCCATACACTTGAAGTTTAAAAATAGTTTCTTGGACTCCAAGGGTGGAAGGGACCCTTGGATGAACACTTCACATACCTTAGTGCCTGAATTCTGAAAAATTAATGGTGTGTTCTTGAGTTCTTGATTAGAAATTTAAACACCTAGGGTTTTGTTCTTGAATAAATTAGAATAAATGAGTATAATTGCTCTCCAAAGAGTTTAAGTTTGAGTTTTAGGGGCTTAAGGATAGGGAAAAAGACCTAAATACCCCCGGGACACAGTCTTTAAAAGACTGAAAAACTGTGTTACCGACCCAAATACCCCCAGGGACATGGTCTTTTAAAGACTAAAAAACTGTGTTACCGACACGTAAGTCGACGCGCCGCATCATTGGCATCGATACGATATCCATCGCGCTACATCGAGTCCGCATCGGTTCACTGGAATTTGATGTTGGGAGTTGGGGAAAATATTTATCAACATGATAGTCGATGCGGCGTGCGAAGATCACATTGATTTACTGGTTTGGGATTCCAAAGGTGCTTCAAATGAAGTCCAAAAAATTCCAAACTTGTCTAAGAACACCTACGAACATTCCTGATAATAAATTAACTCAATTATCAAAATTTAAAGGATGTAAAGGTCATGAAATAGGATTGCCAACTTTCAAAGGCTAAAATAACACTAGGTCTGAAAACTTAGTTAAAATATTCTAAGTCTAGGACCCCTTAACAAGCTTAAAGGACTAAATTAAGCTAAGAATTTTGCAGGGTCTTACACATCTGTTGCAACATATAGATGATTTATTGCGACGGATGGATCATATATTGGAGGAGATATTTTGATTTCTTCTAACAGCTGATTCATCAGTTGCAACAGATTGAGAATTCAGTTCATCAGCTGTTTTGAATGTGTTAGATAAAAAGTCACAACTCTTCACTTTTTTTAAAATAGTCATCACATGCGTGTACATGAATAAATAATGCCTGATCTATCGCAATAGATTTATAATCTATTGCAATATATGGATTATCTGTTACGATAGATGGACCATATGTTGGAGAAGATGTTTTGATTTCTTCCAACAGCTGATTCATCAGTTGCAACAGATGGAGATTTCAATTCATCAGATGTTTTGAATGTGTTAAGATAAAAAAGTCATGACTTTTCATACCTCTTTTTTAATTGTCATCACATGCGTGCAGATAAATAAACAACACTGTCTTGATGGGATAAAAAGAATAAGGTGTGTGCAATGGATCCACTTTCATGCGTGGTAGTTATGTATTATTGATCAATCTATCGTGACAGACACACATAAAGTGCAATGATTTTGTGAATGTAGTTTTTTACCAGTTAGACACTGATCTTTCAAACAAGATCCTGCATTGTACAGTTTAGTTTTATAGGTGCGAACTGATAAGACCGAAGGGTTCCAAGACAATGGTGTCAATACCCTATTACAATTTAATGATGGTTTATGCTCATGTTTTTGTGTCAAGTTTGGGGAGGGGTTCAAGTTTTTGACAAAAGTGTAAATATCGAATAGTGATTGGAACAGTTTTAATGGCGCAATGGATTTCTTTAAAGGCCTCCGAAGCCTCGCACTGTAGCAAACAATGATGGAACCAATAGAAATTCCCCTATTCCAAATTTATATGGATGGATTGCTGGAGGGGACTTTTCTACAGCAGAAGGTGCTTGGGAGAATACATGTACGGGGAGGGGGAGGTAGAGAAGGCCATATATCATCTCAGACCTTATTTCAGAGAAAACACAAGAAAGCAAGCAAGAAAATTCTAGCAAATCTGGCCAATTAAATTGACATGATAAATGAAAAAACTGGATGAGCGTCAAATGTGGAAGTGTATCCAAATATAAAAATCCGTCAGTTGTTGAAAAAAAAAATGAATGCTCAATAGGACTGGAGCTGGACACTTTGATCGATAATGCAACTAGCAAGTGTGGCCTCAATGAAGACTCACATAAAGTGCTGGACCAGAAATCTAAGGAAGAAGCTTCGCGAGCACAGTAAATTGATACGATTGTCGGTTAAAATTGATACCTGAACAAACAACTCCTGAATTAAAAATAAGAGAAGCCAAGGTGTCAATTTCTGACCGACAATCTTACCACCTTACATGCTCATGAAGATACTTTCTTAGAGTTCTGGTCCTGTATTTTGTGGGTCTTCATTGAGGTCCCGCTCGCTAGTTGTAGTTTCTAGCAAAGTGACCAGCTCAAGTCCTCTTGACCATTTTTATTTTTCTTCAACGACTGATGGATATTCATTTTTGGATACACTTTCACATTCGTAGCTCATTCTATTTCTTTCGTTTTTCATGTCAATTTCATCAGCCAATTTTGCTACATTTTCCTTCCTACCCTGTGTTTTCTCTTAAACAAGGTCTGAGATGATATATGGCCTTCTCAACCTCCCTCTTCTCGCACAGGTATTCTCCCAAGCACTTACTGTTGTATAATAGTCTCCTCCAGTAACCCATCCATATAAATTTGGACCAGAGTAATTTCTATTGGTTCCATCATTATTTGCTGTAGTGCGAGGATTTGGAGGCCTTTCAAGAAGTCCATAGATCCATTAAAACCGATCCAATCACTATTGGATATTTATACTGCCGCCAAAAACTTGAACCCTTCCCCAAACTTAACACAAAAACATGAGCATAAATGGTCATTAAATTATAACAGGGCATCGACACCATCTACTTGGTCCCTCAGCCTTACCAGTTTGAACCTAACAATCTTAACAGTAAAATGCCATATGTTATTTGAAGAATTAACGCCTAATAAGTAAAGAACAAATATTCCATAAAATCATTGTACTGGATGTGTGTTTTCACAATAGGTTGATCAGTAATACATACCTCTCACATATGAAGTTGTTCCATCTACAAGCAGCTTATTCCTTCGAATCCATCTTTACACTAGCCTTTAATGTTGGTCGGCAAAAAATAGATCCAGTTTCACTTCTTTTTATATACAAACAAGAGAAATACATTTGATGTCAAACAAGAGAAGAAGAAAAAGAACATTACAAAAGGGTAATACAAAATTGAGTGAATCAATAGATGACCAATCTGATGCAATAAAATACCCATCTGCTCAATCGATGAGGCATCTGTTACAATAGATGGATGACATGTTGCAATAGATGGGTCATCTATTGGAATAAATCAAACCATCCTTGCTACTATTTGATTTCTTCAAACGGTTGCTCCGTCTGTATAAAAGGGTAACATAAAATTAAGTGAATTAATAGATGACCAATCTGATGTAACAGATTACCCATCTGTTCAACCGATGAGGCATTTCTCAATAGATACAAAAACAATAGTTCGTTCATTCAAGACTTAAAATTCACCTTTTCTTTAATTTTCTCAATAAATAGGAAATTGGTAATGGATAAATCATCAATACAAATAGATATAAATATCTAATTTAAATGACATACAAAGAAGAAAATAGGATGGAAAGAGTAATAGTAAACCATACCTACAATGTGAAAAAGGCAAAGGGATCAGAACATCTAGTTCATTCGAGAAAAGATATTGATCAGTTGAGATCCGAAAGGATCCTCATCTGAAAGAAGAGAGAAAAAATAGGAAAAAGGAAAGAAAAGAATTTAGAATAAAGAAGAAAGAGTGATAGATGAGTTGAGTCTTACTTATGTTATGGCTGATGGAGAGAGTATTCTTATAGATATGGGTTTTAAATACTTATTAATAACTTTTGAATTCTTAGGGGCACAAGGAGACGGTGACATTGAAAAGACCAGATAAGACTACTCACTCGGGAGATTTTTGAGTTATCCAAGTAATATTTTTTTACCGCCTTAGTATTTTAACTTTTTTTATCTCGAATAGGAAATACCTAAATTTCTTTTTTAAAAAAGGGTCTTAAAACATCTAAGTGCAACAGATAACAATTTATGTTTGAAAATTTCCAAAGCTTGGTCTTCCGTCGCAACAAATACGTAATAGTTGTAACAGATGACTTAATCTGCTTGATTAAATCCAATAGAAAAGACATCTATTGTAACGGGTTGAATATTTGTTTTTATAAAATTTCAATTGATTCCATATTTTATACTAATACCTTAATTGATTAATCTAGGACCAGGGGTGAGTTCTCATAGGGTCAACTAAAACTTTAATTGAGTCTTTTGGCAATTACATATGAGACGGTATTACATTTCTCCCGACCAGTCATCGATCGATCACTCTGAGCTGAACCAATTCTTACTACCTTATATGTTCAACTAATACCTTAATTGATTAATCTAGGACCAGGGGTGAGTTCTCATAGTGTCAACTACAACAGATGGCAGCCTCAATTTAATAATTTATAATAGATGGGTAATCTGTTGTGACATGTGACAATCCATTTGATAATTTACAACAGATGGATTATTTGTCGCAACAGATTATTTAATCTATTTCATAATTTACAATAGATGAGTAATCTATTGCAACAAATAACCTAATTTGTTTGATAACTTACAATGGATGGTTAATCTGTTGCAACAGTTTGAAAATTTGTTTTTATACAATTTTAATTGATTTCACATTTTAGACCAATACCTTAATTGATTAATCTAGGACCAGGGGTGAGTTCTCATAGGGTCAACTACAAATTTAATTGAGTCTTTCGGCAATTGAATGATAAGACGGTATAGCATTCCTCCTGACCAGAGTCTTCGATTGATCACTCGGAGCTGAACTTCTTACTACCTCATATGTTAGACTTATACCTTAATTGATTAATCTAGGAACAGGGGTGATTTCTCATAGGGTCAAATACAACTTTAATTGAGTTTTTTGGCAATTTCATATGAGACGGTATTGCATTTCTCCCGACCAGAGTTGTCGATCAATCACTTCTACTGAATGGATTCTTACTACCTTATATATTAGACTAACACATTAATTGATTAATCTAGGACCAGGGGTGAGTTATCATAGGGTCAACTATAACTTTAATTGAGTCTTTTGGCAATTGAATGATGAGACGGTATTGTGTTCCTCCCGACCAGAGTCATCGATCGACCACTCTGAGCTAAACCAATTCTTACTACCTCATATGTTAGACTAATACCTTAATTGATTAATCTAGGACTAGGGGTGAGTTCTCATAGGGTTAAATACAACTTTAATTGAGTCTTTTCGCAATTGTATATGAGACGGTATTGCATCCTCCCGACTAGAGTCATCGATCGATCACTCTGAGCTGAACTGATTCTTACTAACTCATATGTTAGAATAATACCTTAATTGATTAATCTAGGACCTGGAGTGAGTTATCATAGGGTCAACTACAACTTCAATTAAGTCTTTTGGCAATTGAATAATGAGACAGTATTCCGTTCCTTCTGACCAGAGTCGTCGATCGATCACTCTAAGCTAAACCCATTCTTACTACCCCATATGTTAGACTAATACCTTAATTGATTAATTTAGGACCACGGGTGAGTTCTCATAGGGTCAAATACAACTTCAACTGAGCATTTTAGAAATTGAATGATGAGACGGTATTGCGTTCCTCCTGACCAGAGTCATCAATCGATCACTCTGAGCTAAACTGATTCTTACTACCTCATATGTTAGACTAATACCTTAATTATACTATACTAATACCTTAATTGACTAATCTAGGACTAGGGGTGAGTTCTCATACGATCAACTATAACAGATGGCAGCCCCTATTTGATAATTTATAATTGATGGGTAATCTGTTGCGACATGTGATAATTCATTTGATAATTTACAACAGATGGTAATCTATCATAACAAATTACTTAATCTATTTGATAATTTACAACAGATGAGTATCTGATGCAACAGGTTGAATATTTATTTTTATATAATTTCAATTGAGTTCATAGACCAAAATTGATTAATCTAGGACCAAGGGTGGGTGAGTTCATAGGGTCAACTACAACTTCAATTGAGTCTTTTGGTAATTGTATGATGAGAGGGTTAAAAATTATGCATATCTTTTATAATTTTAAAAAATAATTAAGATCAATTCGAACCAAATTAACATTTTCAAAACTTGTCATTCTTTTCCAAAATACAAATCAACCCATACAAATCGTCCATTTGCGAGAAAAATATTTCATTATTTAAAATCTTGAGTTCTCGCTCTTTTCTCTTTCTCACTCAATTATACAGTACAGACAACAACTACAACTACTCAATAAATTGCTCTACCCTTCACAACAGATTAATTTTCTTTTTATTTCAGACCATATTGGTGTTATTTTTTACTTTATTCTTGCTTGTATCAGTCATTTTCTCTGTCTTCACAGGTAACAGAGTTCGATAAAAGTCTTATATTTGTTATTTATTCTAAAAAAATAAGGGCTTTTAAGTTAATGATGAAAAAGAAAACTTTTAGTTGTATTATCTTTGAGAATGGGTTTACAATTTGAGTTTTGATGGTAAAATTGTAGAAAAAACTTGAGAAAACCCTAGTTTCTATTGCAGTGTTTTGTTGACTATCTGGTATTATTAGATGGTGTTTGTGGTGTTTGTAGTGGTGGTGGTCGTCGTTGTTTTCCTGGTGGTGGTGGCACTGTTGGTCGCTATTGGTGGCATTGGTTGGTAGTGTGTTTCGTCGCATTGGTTGGTGGTATTTATGGTGGTTGTTGGTGGTGTCGGTATTCGTGGTATTTGTGGCATTGGTTGGTGGTGTTTGTGGTGGTGGTGGCTGTTGGTGTGTCGTTATTGGTGGTGTTTATAATGTATTTTTTAAAATTTATGCATACATCAATTGTAATGTAATTTTTTTTTGTTATTTGTAGGTAAAACATGTCTCCCAAAATAAAAGAAAGTGAAAGTGGATCAACGTCTAACCACCCTAAAAAAAGGCTACTGTATAGAAGGATTCAGAGGAGCTTCCTGAACAATCTCAGTCAGGGAAACAAAGTGAAGCTAAGAAGAGATATAAAAACAACGTTGAGGAAGGTAGACAAGGTTCTGTAGATGGTGATGAAGAAAATAAAAGTAAGAAAGAAGAGGAATTAGAGAGTGAGAAAGAGAAAGAGAAAGAGAAAGAGGATGATCATCAACATGATGATAATGGATCACCAATGGGGCGTGAATTAATATCGATATCCCAGCATGATCCTGTCAATAACTTTTAGTATTGACAAGTTTCAAGTTGCGATGCCGATAAATGTCAAAACAATAGAAGAAAAACTAAGTGGTGAAATTGTACTTAAATATCAGATGGGGAGTAAATTTATTTATTTTAGGAAAATTATGAAGGATGAAAACATAGATGGACTTTTTAAGAAGAGCTGCTTTGGACGCTTTCTTGAACTGCCTGAGTCCCCTGCCCATTTTCATATGAGGATGGTATATGGTCTTTTTAAGCGTAGTATCAAGTACGTGGGGGATTGTAATGCCCCAATTCTGTACCCCAGACGTTACATGGTGCTCATAATCCCAAGGGACCACAACCTAACCCATGACTGGTACCTGCTGTAATATCTGAATAATAATACTGTAGCTATGCAGAAATTAGGAGAAAACTTACCATAAGGTTCAAACTGAAAGTAAATAATGAATACTAAAAACTGATACATCTATCTGAAATACTCTAGTCTAAAAAGCTTCTACTGTCTGAATAAGGATCTGATGGGATAAGCCCCCAACTAACCCCGACTACTTAAAAACTGATAAACTGAGATATTAAAATACTGAAATAATAAGTTCGTCCTCAAACTATGAGGACTCACCAGCTGTTACTGATAGATCGGGCTGCTAAGTATGATCGGGAGCCCATGCATCTAAACCTATGATATAAGACATCATAACACAAAAGAAAGGTATGTATTAGTACTTTGAATGTACTGGTATGCTAAGTGAGGTAGGCTAAGATGCATGGGTTCATATGCATGAATAATACTGATTGAATGGCATGAATATAACTGAGTGAGAGTACATGCATGAATACGTAAACTATAACTGAGATCATGATAACACTGGATACTGAGTTTTGAATTACTGATAACTGAGTGACTGTATCTGATAGTCTTAATTCTGAAGAACTGGTCTGAGTTTTATACTGAGCTGAGTGATTATATCTGACAGTCCTGAATCTGTAGAACTAAACTGAGTTCTAGACTAAGACTGAATCTGAAACTGAAACTGTGAGAGGTAATTATCTAATCGACATGATCCAAATAAGATAATTAAATTGGGGTCCAATCTATAACCCTAATTGGAAGGGTGTCAGTACCGTGCCATGAGTAAAGACAACTAGTTGTGGGGTCAGTCCTAGTATAACAGGTGACCCCTGAGATCAGTCCTGACTAGCGGGTGATCTCTGAGTATGTCAGTCCTGTCTAATGGGTGAAATCTCATAACCTACACTGGCTACGTAGTTTTGGAACTTATGGATTGCTTCTAGGGATCTCAGTCCTAACTAATAAGTGAGCCCCCATCCCTAAGCTCGCTCGGTACTGAATCCTACTCCCAACTAAAAGACACTGAATTGATTATATAAACTGGACTGAACTAATACTAAGTTCTCTGAGTACTGAACTGATTACTGACTGAATTCTGTAAACTGACTGAGTTTATTGAGTTCAAAATTGAATACTATTGAGTTTTGAACTGAATACTGAACTAAACTAGACTGATACTGAGTCTACTGAGTTTTCCTGAGTTCGGTAACTGATCGAGAGTACTACTCATCATGACATAACTAAGATTATTCTATAACTAACACTGGCTCTAGGTAAACAGCTAAATTATCGGGTATTAAATACCCCTAGGACTTAATAGTATGAAAAGTAAAGTATCACATGACCTTGTATAGAATAGAAATGCACACTTGTTCATAATGCATCTATAGAGACATTTGCTCAAACATTTGAATGGTATGAACTAGTATACATGCTAACATGATATAATCTCACTATTTAATTCACATGAACAACTCATCAAACACTTGGAAGGCATTGTATATGCACATAGTACTAATCAACACATGAGCATCACAATTTCAA
This sequence comes from Capsicum annuum, assembly GCF_002878395.1. Lineage (NCBI taxonomy): Eukaryota > Viridiplantae > Streptophyta > Magnoliopsida > Solanales > Solanaceae > Capsicum > Capsicum annuum. The sequence goes on from NC_061117.1 coordinate 103,193,461, forward strand.
GGCTTTAACATGAATTCACATTATACTACATACATAATAATTATTTTTTTCATAAATCTTGCACTTAATCATGGAATATAAACCCAATCAACATTATAATCATGAATACACTTGAATCCAAATTTTGAAAATCTTGAAATCAATTTACTTAAAGTTTAAAAGAGTTTCTTGGACTTCAAGGATGAAAAGGACCCTTGGATGAACACTTGACATACCTTAATGCTTGAATTCTTTAAGATTGATGAATTGTTCTTGAGGATTGATCTTGAAATTGATGTCCTAGAGTTTTATTTTTTAGAGTAATTTGAGAGTAAGCATGAATTTTACCCTAGGAATAACTTAATTTCGTGCTTTTGAGGCAGAATAGAAGTGAAAAATGATCCAAATACCTCTCTGGACGTGGTTTTTTATAGACTGAAAACGTTCCCAGTGATGCGCAGATCGACACACCGCATCATTGGCATCAATGTGATGGCCAATACGCTACGTTGAGTCCACATCAGTTCACTAGAATTTGCACTAGGAGCTAGAGAAAAATATTCATCGACACGATGGGCGACGCAGTGTATCGATATCGCGTCGATCCACTGGTTGGAGCTTTCAAATGTGATCTAAACGAAGTCCAAAAATCCAAAACTTGTCCGAGAATACCCACTAACATTCTTGATCATGATTGAACCTAAAAATTATTACTTTAAGGTCATGAGAGAAGTGAAATAGAGTCTCCAACCTACGAAGGCTGAAATAATTCTAGTGTAAAAACTTAGCTGAAATTTTTGAGTCTGGGACCTCTTTTCAAGCTTTAATGGACCGAGTTATGCTTAGAATTTTGTGGGATCTTACAGGGATGATGAAGATCTAAAGAAGGGGGGCAAAAAAATGGATGAAATCTGGATCAACTACTTTGGCATGCCGGTTTATTTTGGCTTGCAAGAGTTTGCCATGGTGACGAGCTTGAGATGCCATTGTCTAGAAAAACCACCTATCGCCAAGGTAACACCCCGCAAAAGATCCAAAGCAAGAAAACGCAAGGAAAAAATAGATAAGTTGTTTGACATTGCTTGACGTGGCTACAAAGCATCGGATTTGTTGACAGATCTCATAGATAAAACCATACCAAAGCAGTACAGGGAGCAATTATGCTTAGTTTGGTTTTCCCATTCGGTTATATTGGCAGGAGACGTCAACAGGGTCATAGAAGATGATTTATTAGCGTGTGCTGAGGATTTAAATAAATCAACAATTATCCCTGGGGATATGACAGCTTTTACTTGACTATCCAATATTTACTGACAAAGCTATCCTCGGGGACAACCTCATTATATGGCTTTCCTTGGGATTTCATGGTAAAATTAATCACGATTTTAACTCATCCATTAAGTTATATTGAATATAGTTATTATGACTTTTTCTGCTTGCTTTCTGTTTACATTTTTTAGGCTTGGGTATTTGAAGTCGTTCCTCTCCTCCAAAAGTAGGTAATGGATTACCCGGATAAGTTTTCTCATCCAAGGATGTTTAGGTGGTTGGCTACAAGTAGCAACACCAAAATTAAGAAGGTTAATCTTTTTAATCATCTGGATAATACAGTATGTCTTCTTTAAGTAAAATAATTTTACTCAATGAAAGATGAAAGATAGATATTGAACAGATGTTATATCTAGTACAACAGATATTATATCTGGTACAACAGATGTTATATCTATTGTACCAGATGGGATATCTGTTGCGACAGATTACCCATCTTGTACCAACAGATGCAACAAATAGATAATCTGTTACGACAGACGATTGATGTTTTGCTTCAGATTACCCATCTGTTACTTTGATTCTCTAAACCCGACTCCTAACAGATTAACCATCTACTGCACATTATGCAATAGATGTGTAATCTGATGTAACATATTGTTAATACACGTACAGATCATCTGTTGCATAACATGTAACCCAATAAATTACCCATCTTGTGCAACTGGTGCAACATATTGGTAATTTTTTGTGATAGATAATTGATATTTTACATTAGATTATCCATGTGTTGCTCTGGTTCTCTGAACCCGACACAAATAGATTTTAACTATCTACTGCAAACTATACAACAAATGGGTAATCTGATATAACATATTGTTAATCTGTTGCAGAAGTTGACTATTAAAATATTAACCTAACTACGAAAATTATTATATTATATGATTTAAATGTATCTGTCTTTTCTTCTAAGTGGTGCATCCATAGATCGTGCCTACTGAGGAGGAGTTGTTGATGACATTTTATATTACTCTAGGTCATGTTGATACTATAGCAGACCCAATGGTGGAGTTAATAAGGAAGGAATTGGTTGGAGCAACAGCCATAAGAAGAGCAGTTAGGCAAGGTCAGCCTAATGTTGAGGCTCTTCATGACCAACCTACTAAGGCAGATTCGGGTGCTTCTTCTGGTGGAGTTGTTGGTGTTGGTGGCAGGCATACTGATGCTACTATCACTCATGATGATAAGCATATTGATGCTTAATAAAAAATAAATATGTTTAAAAATACCCCTTTTCACCTTTACACAGGTCCCTCTCACCCCTCTTCACCCTCGTGTTCTTATTGCGAATGCGAAGAGTGCAAGGATAGCCAGGATAAACTCTTTGAAAAAGTAGAGTCTATCTCTAAAGCTATCAAGAAATTCAAATCCAAGAGGGGTGTCATACCATCTAAGAAGGTAAGGGATCCATACACTCCTACAGTGTTGGTTAGGAGGAAGAAAAGAGCAATAATTGATGTACTCTCCTATCGGAAATAAAAAATAATTGCAACTCCTCCCTCTTAAAAAACTATTGAAGTTCAGCGGCTATTCAATAAGGTGGACATATACGCGTGTCTTGGTGCCAAAGAGAAGAGGGATCTACGACAGGCCAAGAATAACAAGCCAGGAGCACCAAATTACACCTGGCCTTCCTTTTTCCCCCAAGACTTCCATACTATGATAGATATATGTATGTGGTACAAGGACAAGGCAAGTTTACTTTTCCTAATCTATCCTTATAATCTAATCTACCCCATAAAAACGAAGCTACACAACATATGTGAAATTTGTTGCAATAGCTGGGTATTCTGGTGCAACTGGTAATAGTTCTATTGCAACTTACTATCCATCTATTGCATAAGTTGCGTTGGATTATTGATTGAGAGAACCCTATGCAATAGATAGACCATCTTTACAATTACTAACCTATTTAAAAACAGTCTTCTTATATCACAGCATGTTGACAAAATTCTCTGCCTCATGAGGAAAAGACAATTAACGTACCCGAAAGCTTATGACGTTGCCAATAGGATAATGGACCTCAACTTCTACAAGAAGCTCAAGGATAAGTACGATCAACTCAATTCTAAAGTGTCATCCTATGGTGCGGGACTTGATTTCTTAGTTTCTACATTGGACTTGGAGGAAGAAGAAATGATAAAATATGTTAGAGCTGAGAGGCCAAATCCACATGACAAGAGCTGGATTGAGGAAAAGAGGATTCTTACAGTCATTAGCATGAACGACATACATTATCGGGTTGTTGAGATACTACTCGAGGAGGGAAAGATCAAAGTTATGACTGTAATGAACCTGCCGTCGACAGGGTTGATATTTTTCTCCTCGTGCAGCCACTGATAGAGTTGTTGCCCATCTTGTTAAGGGAGAGTAAATTGATGAATTATTTACCAAAGGAAGTGTTGACGAAAAATCATGGGATTTTCAAGGTCGAAACAAGGGCATGAACCTTCCAAAAAATGATACCGGTTACACGAGTGGCTCACACGCTTTTGTACACATCGAATATTTGCTGATCGGCACAGAAATGGCCGAGCCAATGACCTTTTTATGCAATAATATTGTGGAAAACCTGCAAGAGGTCTGGGCTTATGGGGTACTAACTAGACACTTGGAGCCTGTGTATATAGAAGAGCCTGTGAAATAACAATTTTTTATTTCAAGTCACACTTCACTTTACTTTAAATTATATGTACATGTAATGGCAATAATTTTTTCTGATCAATGAAAGTTGAGTTTTTTATAATGCAATAGATTGTCAATCTGTTATAAAATATATTCTATCTGTTCTGGCAGATAGTTTATCTATTACAATAGGTTGGTCATCTGTTGCATTATGTCGATGTTATTTCTATCTAATCTAAGTCTAATCTGTTGCAACAGTGGGAAAACCTATTTGATAATTTCCAATAGATGACCTAAATTTTACAACATATGCCTAAATCTGTTTGATATTTTTCAATAATTACGCTTGAATATCCATGTGCTCGACAATACCAAACCAGAAGCTAATACACCACCATGAAAATTTCAGCAATTAGGCTTGAATATACATGTGCCCAACAGCACCAAACAGTAGCAATAATGACAACAATGTAGTATCTTCTTGTTCGATTTTGTTTCTCTTCAGAATCCTTGACTTTGTTCAACAAACCCCAGATTACATGATTTGCTTGTGAAGGGTGTCGTTCTTTATACCAATCAAAGTAATCGCATCCACCCAATTTCTATAAAAATAAGAACGCAATTATAAAACAATTACAAGTCAATAATTAATCAACCAATTAAATAAAAAAAATATTACCTTTGAAATCTTACAAGTAAAAAAAACTACGACCTGGATTTTGTTGAGTCCAAGAAGTCTTCAATAGAGCTTTATGACCGCACTTACAAAAAACAGTGGAAGATGCGCTCAACATTGTCAAGCTCAGTTGGAAAAAAAAAAAAAAAGACCAAATGTAAATAATTTGAAGCATTTGGATAGATAAAAAAGATGATGACGAAGAAGAAGATTTGAGAATTTAGGGTTAAATTTTAGGAAGAAGATGAATATATAAGACATTGGGGGGAAAATGACCATTGGGGGCCAAATCAGATGCCAAGTCAGCAAAAAGTGCTAACCTGACACATTTGTGCCTATTTTATTTTACGCGTTTAAAATGAACACTATCCACTTGATGCCTATTTTATTCTAGATGTTTGAACTGAACATTGTCGATGGGTGCCGCCTTTTTTATTTCAATTCACTTTCACTTTTTTACATGTAGTGGCAATCTTTTTATGTCCAATGAAAGTTGAATTTTTATAATGCAACAGATTCTCCATCCGTTGTAACAGATGTTCTATATGTTCTGACATATAGTTTATCTGTTGTAATAGGTTGGTCATCTAGTGCATTATGTTGATATTTCTATCTAAGTCTATCTATTGCAGCAATGGGAAGACCTGTTTGATAAATTCTAACAGATTACCTACCTGTTGCAACATATGTCAAATTTGTTTGATGTTTTCCAACAGAAGTGCCGTTTGTTGCAATAGATACATTATCAGTTGCAATATTTGAATCTAGTATTCCATTTCAATTAATAAGTTCAAATCTAAGGAAAAAATAAAATTCATAGAAAAAATAAAATAAATCGAAGCCTTAAGAAATGAACTGAAATAAAATCAACGAATAAATGAAATGTAAAAAAATTATTATGGGTATAGATCTCAACAAATACATCAACAATTTAAGTATTGATGCCAAGAATTCCTAAGGAGCGGTAAGGTTATTACTTTGACAGACTCAAACTATAAAGATCTACTCAATATGGAAAAGTTGTGCTTCATCCGGTGCTATAGAATTCGGCTTTGCTCATCATGGATCTTTATTGTCGCTTATGTATGATTTCTGCGCTTTCTGTTCTTTGTATTTCCATAAAAAGAGTAGAGTAGAATATTGTCAATGTTGTTTAGCAGTAGCTTCTACATCCACCTGGAAAGCCATAATTGGTCAATGCTAATTATGGAGATAAAACAAAATAGAAAAGGACAACTCATCTGTTCTAGTAAATCAAACAGGTCTTCCTCCTATTTTAAATTATCCCAAATAGATTATATTTCTGTTGCAATAATGAATTAACTATTGGGTCAAATTTCTACATAAGGAAGACCTGTATGATAATTTCCAATGGATGAACCATCTGTTGCAATATATGACTCAGCTGTTACAGCAAATAGGTCATCTGTTGGTACAAATAAAAGTTGTACGAAGAGTTGTTTGATTTGCTAAAATAGATGAGATATATGTCGCAATAGATACTTTATCTGGTGAAACAAGTTAGTCAACTATTGCAATAGATGTATATATCTGTTTGATAATTTTCAGAAGATGTTTCATCTATTGAAATAGAAATATGTTTGTTTGTTAGTTGGAAAACATATATATTTACCTTATTCAGCTTGTGTTGCTCTCCTTTGGACATTGTACATTGCTCAGTGCAATACACGAACAGAGGAGTTGTAATTTTGCTTTTTTGGATGCTTGATAATGCCTTGAAAATCACTTTTCATCTTCTCTTAGCCTTAATCTCTAATGGAGGGGATGGAAATAAAATCCTCTTTGATGGAATGACACCCCTTTTAGATGTTAATTCCTATACAAAAGCAGTTAATGCATTAATAGCATTAATCACTACATCATGTTTCGCCCTGCAGTCTTGACATTTGCATGTAGAACATTCGCTGGGAGAGGCAAAATCTGTATAACCAGTATGATCATACTCATAATGATTGGTTTTAAATACTGTAACAGGAGCATCATTAGCACCAACAGCAGCACCGCTACCACCACCAACATCTTCATCACCACTAATACTATCAACAACAACAAGCCCACCCTCCGAAATTATTTTTCTTGTAATGACTATTGCTCCAAACAATTTCATTTTTATACTATTGATGATCTTAGGGTCTGATAAAGTTTGCACATATCATAAAATAAGAAAAAATAGTATCTTCAACTCTCGATTAGTCGAAACTAGCGACGGATGCACAATCTAACATAAATTATTACATATATTAGAATGATGATTAGATCGTTCAAAAAAATCATTAATTAAAATAAAAATTTAATTATAATTATACTTACTACATCCTTAGGGGGGTTGAATAGATCAAGAAATTTTACATTTTTATCAGTTTTGGCCGACAACCATCTTAAGATTCTTGGACGGGAAACTTCTTCCTGGTAGTCACTTGTTGTCTCAAATAATGAATGGATTCAAACGTCCAAGCCTACAAAATAATGCCAATAAATCAAAACCATTATTGAGTAAAAAAAATAAATGATATCATAATAAAAGAAAGAAATATTTACCATGAAAGCCCATGGAAAGCCATATAAGTTTACGGTCTTTGGCGCTAACGGAGTCAACAAATATTGGACAGTCATTTTGAAGCTTTCATAACCCCAAGGATAGTTGTTAAACTCTTCAAGATCCTTAGAGAGATTTATTAAACCAATATTTATGTTGTTGTTAACGTCTCTCGCCCAAATAATATTATGTACAAATCAAACCAAGCATAATGACTGTTTGTGCTTCTTTGAAAGTGTTTTACCTTTCAACGCTTCTATTAAATTTTTGTTTTTGAAGCTTGGACCAACAATGGACGCTAGGTTATGACGATCACACGACTTGCCTTTGTCTTTTTTGAGTGTGTGGGGTGTTTTTTTTGGGTTAGAATAGGTATAACTTGAGAAGGAGGATAATTATTTAGTCCAGTAACTATGGCAAACTACTTCCAACCAAAAAAATAGGTATGCCACAGTAATTTATCCACACCTCATCCATCTTATTTTTATTTTCATATATAAACCTACGCTTGAGAAGTTCATATACCATATTCATTTGGAAACAAGCATTGTTGTCCTCCAGCAAATCAAGATATTTCCCAAAGTAGTTGTCCCTGAAATAAGCATCCAATTTTTGTTCTCAAAGTATTTTTCTGAAGGCGTCGAAAGATTTTTCCATGGTTGACTTTGTAGACACGTAATTTGGTTCGCCCCAAAAATTAATTTCTACTCTTTTTACCCTACCCCTACCCTCACCCCTACCGTACCTACCCTTATCCCTACCTAATTTACTTACTAACCTGCACAAACCCACGTGAACACTCTCATTTTTTCAACCAACAACACACACCACCATCTTCTTCAATAATCCACCCACAATACACACTAGGATTGACTCCTTTACACATAAATACATGCAGCTACACATAAAAAAGGGGAGAAGCACACACACTGACCTTCCATTGAATTCTCTCACAATTCACCCACAAAATCACATACTCTACTCACCATTTTTCTTACACACACATAGAATCGGAGAAGAGGGAACACACATATAGGGAGAGGGAAGAGAGAAAATGGGGTAGATTTAAGAAAAACAATAAAAAAGATAGAAAGATAGAAGCGATTGAGAGAAAGATCGGAGAGCACTATTCTAGCGAGACACCACTCTCACCGAAAAACTCAAATGCCCTCTCTGTCGAAACGCCACCAGTTTCATCCTTTTCCAGCTCCAGCGAAATAGAAATAGTTTACCCATCGCCGAAAACGGCATCTCCTCACCGGAAATAGTAAGTCAAAGATCGAGCCCACAAAACCCGATCTCTTTCAATCTATTCCGACCAAATTCCATTCGACTAAAACCAAAAATCAAAATGGGTCAGTTGGTTCATTTGGGTTAATTTGGATTTTTATTGGTTTGTTCAAGTTGCGGGTTCGACATTGAGCTTCCATTTAGGTCGAGGTTCTGTTGCTCCGTGAATTTTGATCCATCACTGATTTTAGAATAAAATAAACCATTGAGGTCCAATTCTATATCTCTCATCTCTCTTTTCGTGAATATTTTTGAATGATATGATTTTTGGTTGAATTTGGTTGAGGTGATTTTTCTTAACATTATTTAATTGTTAATTTTAGTGTGAAGTATGTTAATCACGTAGTTGATTTGGGGGTAAGTTGAATTTTGGAGGAAAAGATCAAAAATTGTTAAAAGTGAATAATGATTTATGTTGGTTCAGTGACGATAGCTTGATTCCAAATAAACGTCAACCTTGTTAAGTTTGATAGTACTATGTTTTAGGCCGTGAATCGTTAGGCAAATAGTAAGGGTAGGCAAACTTAGGGATTGTAAAGTTGGTGGAATGTTGGAGATATGTGTTTAATGGATTCGTTTTATCGCAATTGAAAAAATATACTCATTTGGTCGGGGAATGCCCCGAGGTATTTGTATTGCTTTATCCGGGGAATGCCGAGAGAAATTTATACTTGAAGATGGTGCACGATCAAGGCCTGGAACATCGGGTGGAGTAAAGCATCGGAGCATAGTTTAGGACTAGTGTAGGTTAGCGTAAGTTTATATTTTCTCATTTTTTATTTTGGACTGTATAATTGGACTGGACACTAAATTTTGACTTTTTTTGTTTTGTTTGCTTGATTGCTTGTTTTATAAGTTTAATGTGGTTTATACATTCATAGTGTCAAATTACCTAATATGCTCCACCAAGCGATCGTGATCGAACCACGGGATCGAGGGGTGCCTAACACCTTCCCCTCGATCAACAGAATTCCTTAGTTGGCATCTCTATTAGTAAATTAGTTTAAGAGTCAAATCATTTTGAAAAGAATTTTTCAAAGGCGACTTGGCACACCGAATTATGCCAAGTGGCGACTCTGAAATGAAAAAATGTAAATAATTCTTTTCGAAACAAAAATCTTCATTTTGTCACTTGATAATAAAAACTCTTTCGAACTTAAAATCTAATAATTTATTTGGAGTTAAAAAGGGGGTGTGACATCTCTGGCGACACTGCTGGGGATCTTTTCCAAAATTCGAGCTTATTTTGGAGTTATATCGGCTTAGTTCAGCATTGTGGGTATATGGGCATTGTTTGTGTTATTGTTTGTACTTTTTTTATCATCGTTGAGTGCCTATGTGCTACATGTTTACAATTTTTCATCTTATGTGTTACCGTTTTATATCTAACATCATTTGCATAACCCGAGTCAATTCTTTCTGCAACAAGTCCGTAGGACACACTGTGTACACGACCTCTAGTTGAGTCACCCTTATCTTAAGAGGGGGAGCCGTAGGCTGGTATGGAGTGGGTGGAAAGTTAAAGCAGTCATTATCGATCATACGCTCCCCTGAATAGTTTGTTTGTGAACCCAGTGTAGGTCAGCCTTTAGGTTATGCTTATCTGCATCATATTGAGACCTAGTGGGACCCACTTGGTCTTTTGTAAGAGACTCACCTCTAAAGCATCCCTACATGCTAAATGTTGTATCTCTGAGGGTGACGTGGTCATTTGACAGATTGGTTTTAGGGAAAGCATGTGCTAGAATTAAAGAAAGGTGTGTAGGTATGAAAAATCAATTAAAAAAAAAAAGAAAAAAAGAGTTTCGTAGTTTTTTAGAGTTCTTTATGACTTTTATTTTTCATAATCTAAAAATCCTAAAAGATTTTCTTACCATTTTCACGCATTTACTCAAAAACAAAAAATAAATCAAAAAGATTTTCCCTTTTCTCCTTTAGCATGTATTCATAATTCAATATTTTCAAAAATATTTTTAGGAGCTTTTTTATAAAAGGAAAATTCAAAAAAAAAGATGGTAGAAGTTTTGTTCATTTCATATAACGAAAATACCAAAAAACAAATTTCTTTCATAGTTGTTGGTGTCATTTTAATGTTAAGTGTCCAATTGAAAACTCAAAAAAAGATTTTATTGATGTTTTTCATCATCTGGTTTTATCATATACCTAAAGTTATCGTTCATCAGTATCCCTAATTGTCTAATCTGGACGAACTACTCACCCCTGATTCTCCTCTCTCGGGAGTGAGATACGTAGACAACCTATTGTTGGTTCGGGGATCTTATTTAAAATTCAAAAAGATTTTCTTCACTTTTCATTTAGAGTAGGTGTTCATATACATCTCTAAAAGAAAACCACAAAAAGATTTTTCTTTAATAGTTTCAAGTTTTATTTTCGTATGAAATGCAAAATTGAAAACCCAAAAAGATTTTCTTTGATAATCATAGATGTCATTTTGTATAGGGATGTTAAGATGAAAAATTCAAAAAGATTTTCATCAATTCTTGTGACAATTTGTTATTTTTTTTTTCTTTTTTAAAGTTTCAAGAAAAAGAAAAAGAAAGGGAAAAGAATTTAATTGGCCATTTTGGCAAGACTTCACGAACTACGCACACCGATTCTCCTCTCTTAGGAGTGAGATACGTAGGCGCCCTTCTCAGATTTGGTGATCTTTTCAAAAGAAAAGTAGAAAAAGAGTTTTGAAGAAGTGTTGCACTCTAACAAGTTTGTTATCTCTTGTTCAGTTAGTTTAAGGTGGTTGGTTTGTGGCACTGTGGCATTGTAGTTGATTCTCCATATCACACCAAATCTGAAAAAAAAGGTTTAGTTGTGTCCAACAAGAATATAGGGAGTGACATCATGGATCAAACAAAGATTCATGAAAATGAGAGTTTAAAGCAATAAATTAGGAGACTAAGACAACAAATGAATGAAATGCACCGAGCTTGGGCTAGTGGGTTGCCTTCTCCTCCATTTCCCGTTATTGATCCTACAAATACCTCAAGTTTCTCATCAAAATCGCAAAGTCAGTTTTCTATTGTTGTTGATGCACTGCAACATGACTCAAAATTCATTCCAAGCCAAAATCATCCCAATACTTCCACCACTCTTCCTCTAGCTTCTCAGTATATATAAGCCTGCTACATTGACAACACCACATACTTCCTATGCTTTTGTTGCTCAACCTTCTGTTGAGGCTTCCACTTTGGCTATCAATCCAACAGTTATGCTGCCCCAATCTACTAGTGGACCCATGTTCAATACTCTTGATGATTATTGCTATACTCCCCAGCCTACATCAATGTTAATTGGACCACCAAAATTTCTTAACAAGAAGTCTAGCTTGCCAGAAAAGCCAGAGAAAATGGTTGGAAAAATGAAGAGTGCAAAAAATATTAGGAAAAGTTTCCTAGGACCTGAGGGTAAAGAAGATGTTACATATAAAAACTGGGGAATGTCTTCAAGTGTTAACCTTCTTCCAACCCTTGAGATATCAAAACTTGAGGAGCAAGATGGACAGAAGGAATCCACGAAACAATTGGGAAAATATTGCAATCAAGTAAGGGAAATTGGAGGGAATAAGAATGAGAAAGGTACAACTGCTAATGTAGTTGGAGAACGGGCACATCCAAGAAGACGACATCGTCGTTACCATCGGTCTCAAGCCCAAGTCCATACCCAAGCTCTCTATAATCCCTCCCAAAATCCATTATACTCTATTTCCCCACCTCTATATCTAGTATACTACGCACAACTATATGTTTAACTCCCTTCTTACTCACAATGGAGCACACCAACTCCTCAGAGTCATCCTCCAACTCCAGAAATATGATAAAGCCCTTATAGGCCCGATGTTTGATCCAAGTCAAACAATGAAATAAGGCAGAAGATAAAAGATAACTTTACACTAACTGGAGAGTCGTATGCTAATTTATTCCAGAGATTGGTACAACGGTGCATGATCACTCCTCTCTTTGGGTATACTCCTGACCCGCATTCAAGAAGTTTTGATCCTAATGTACAATGTGCATATCATTCTAAAGTTCATGGTCACAATATTGAAGATTGTCATGCTTTGAAAAGAGAAATTGAAAATATGATTCAAGATAAATTAATTATGGTGCAGAACATTGACAGTGAGAAAAGCTTTAGTCATGCTGATATGCAAACCAGTGGCTAAGATGTCAGGATGACCAATTGAGAAGTCACCCCTCTCCCTACTAGAAAGAGGTCTGGTAGTTTGTTTTGTTTTATTTTCTGTTATCCAAATTATTTTAGGGTTGTAGTTCGGGATCTATTTTGTTTTGTCCCTTTGTCGTTATGTTCAAACCCGTCTATCTTTATTAAATGGAGTGTCCCTTTTTCCTTTATGTTTTAAATATGTGTCATTTGTTTGTTTTCTTTACATAGTACATGTTATGTTGATTCTAGTGATATGATAAGCTAGCGAAATTTTCATCCAGATCTTAAAATCCAATTTAACCATGAAATCTTGAATCAGAGGGCTAAAGTTAGAAAAATCATCTAAGAAAACATGTAGAGTGCTGAGACTTTTGGTGACCAAATTGAAGCCTTCTTTGAAATTAAGGAAATTATTTTGAGAATCACAAGAATAACTTGGTCATAAATTGAAATACTTGCCTCAATTTGGTAAAAATGTGTGATCCTACAACAAGAGAGAAAAAAAGATAATCAATTCCACGAAGTCATGACTCCTTCAACATAAGGAATGTAAAACAAAAGTGGAGTGATATGTTGAATAAAGTGCAAGAGTAGTGACACACAGACTCGGTCAAAGTTAATGCTTAAAAGATGTCACAAATGATTTTCATCTTTCACTTTCATATTGCATGATATGTACTTGCATTTTCAAGGATTGATCTGACAAAGGCATTTCATTCTACTACCCAAATATCGTGCCATCCTTTGTTTACCTCATTTGAGCCTTAGTTTTATTTTCTTTCATATCCCTCTTTTGAAATCAAGATAGAGTCAGCAAAATTCAAAAAAAGTTTCGAGTAAAAATTAAGAGTCAAAAAGTTTTCAAAAAAAAAAGTAAAAAACAAAGAGAGAAAAAATGTGTTAAAAGAAAGAAAAGAAAGAGTGTCAAAAAAATCAAAGTCAGAAAATCCCAAAAAGAAAAAGAGTCAACAGAAGAAAAAAAAAAGAAATCAGAATCAAGCAAAAAAAATGAGTTGCTAGAACTACGCGTGACCTGATTCTCCTCTCTTGGGGGTGAGATATGAAGGCTTTCCTGCTCGAGGATCGATCTAACCAAATAAACAATTTAGAATTTGCCAGTCAAAACAAACTAGGGCATGAGTAATCCTCATTGTTTGAGTCGATTCTAAACGTTGTAAGTCCTATCCCACTTCAAGTGTCGTTTGAACCTTATGCCATCCTTTCTTTCTTACCTTATCCAAAAGCTGAGTTACAACCAAAGAAAAACCTTCAGATCAATCTTTGAAGATGTTAAGGCTAAGCATGCAATGGATATGACGATATATTTGGGGAACTACTTGTCTTCCTCAGCATAAGAAATCAAGAGAGAAATAAAAATAAAAGACCCTTATTGGTGAAAACCATCACGGGCACCGTAAGGTGATGGTAAGTTGAGAAAAATAAAAATGAGAGAGTCTTATTGATGAAAATCCTCACGGGCACCATAAGGCAATGGTGAGCCGAGAGAAAAATAGGGAAGGTTGTCAGCGAAAACCCTTTAAGGTATCACTAGTCGAATGAGGTCTTAAATGCAATTGAACTAAGGAAGCAACTCAGTTTCAATACCGTTAACTCAATAACAGCTGGTAGAAAGTGTGGGTAGAAAGACCAGGCAAATCAATCCAAATGCATGGCATAATCATTAGAGTTGACTATCATTTTTAGATAAATTCTTCGTTTCTTAGGGGACATTCATTGTCTTTTTCTTTCTTCTCATTATTTTTATTTTATTTTCTAGAGTCAGTTATCCAAATAAAAATCATTGTCATTTATCTCTTATTTTTGAGTCAAGTCCATGTCAAAACAAGTGAGAAAAAAATTTCAAAATAGGCTACCAGCTTCTTCAATTGCAGAAAGCAAGACAAAAGGCCAGAATATGAAAGAGACATAATTGTGAGCTGAAATAAGGCATGTGGAAAGTTTTGTCAACAGATAAGTCTAGGAACTTGTGAAAATACCAAGATTTAAAGGGTTTATCTGATAAGCACGGCAAAGCAAAGATACTGTGTTCGTTTCAGAGTCACTCTTAATATGAGTTAGGTTTAATGATGCGCAAGGCAATGGAAAATGCTAATGATTGGAAGCAAGATCTAAATGGGACAAGTGCAAGAGAAATTTCCTGAAAAGCCAAAGCCACACGCCAACCACCGTGTTTTAAACTCACAAGTTTTCTTTGTATAAAACAAGAATAATTGCGACCTTCTAATTAAAGGTTTCAAAGAACAAATATCTATAGGTGTAATTCCTCGTTTCCATAAATGCACATGCAGTGTTGCTGTATAGGTTTGGTAATCCCAATTGTGGTAACACTCATCATCTTGTACCCCTTAGAGACAAATTATCTAGTTTGGGTCTTTCATGTCTCATGTATAGGAGGTGCACTGCTTAATTTGAATCGTTAATTCTAAAAGATGCACTTTAGCAAAGAACCTTTACTTTCACTGTTAAGAGAGGGATTTATTGGTCTCAGACATTCAATTTTACCCTCAAAAGGGGCATTTATTGATCAGGATCTTGATTCATCTTTGTATTATGCACTGTTGCAAGTAGTTGTGATTGGGTTTGACACCCGCAAAAGCTTTTGATGAAACTGGGGAAAAAAATTAAAAGTATTGCATATTATATGAAATTTCACTTCAGGTCCCTCCTGGAAAATGGGAATTTAGTTTATGTTCAGGACCCTCCTGAAAAATGAAAATTTAGTTTATGGTCAGGATCCTCCTAGAAAATGGGAATTTATTTTATGTTCAAGACCCTTTTGGAAAATGAGAATTTACTTTATGTTCAGGACCCTCCTGGAAAATAAAAATTTACATTATGTTCAGGACCCTCCTGAAAAAAGGGAATTCACATCATGTTCAGGACCCCCCTGAAAAATGGGACATTACTTTTTGTTCAGGACCCGCCTGAAAAATTAGACTTTACTTTCTGTTCAGAACTCTCCTATAAAATGAGACTTCATTTTCAGAAAAATGAAATATTTCTTTATCATAATCTTTGTGTGGGATAATTTTCGTTCTAGTTTTGATTTTGAGTTCAGGAACCCGCCCGAAGAACAAGGTGATAAAATGAAAAGTCAGGAGCCCGCTTAAAGAACAGGGTGAAGAAAAATTAAAAGTCAAGAGCCCGCCTGAAGAACGGGGTGATGAAATTGAAAGTCAGGAGCTTGTTTGGAGAACAGAGTGATAAAGTAGCAAGTCAGGAGCCCGCCGAAAGAATAAGGTGATGAAACTAAAAAGTGATGAAATAGCAAGTCAGGAGCCACCTGAAGAATAGGGTGATGAAATTAAAAGTCAAGCAACAAGGTGAATAAATGGAGAACCAAGCAACAAGGTGAAAAATTACAAGTCAGGAGCACGCCTAAAGAATAGGGTGAAGAATTTCAAATCCAGGCTCAAGTTCAGAAATACCACCTGCAGAACATGGTCAATTTTGAGTTCATCTCCAACACCAAATTTTGTATGGAGAAAGAATTTATTTTCAAGTTTAACTAACAGAAGATGGATCTTTCATCACTTTTGAAAGCATCGAAGACCCGAGACAAGAATCGAGAGATACAGTATAGATAGGTCTTTTGTAATTTCATTTATCTTTTTAACTTGTAATTTCATTTTGATGTAATGACAGGGCCACGGATCGGAACCTCAACAAGACCTCACTCGACTCTCTAACTCGGTATAGTCCATCTCATTTTCAACTCTGAAACTACATGTGACTTGACTCTCTTATAACTCGGGATAAGTAGGATAGCCAAATCAAGACTCGATTTCCCTCCTCCCTTATGTTTCTTTCTTCTGAGTAATGGTCGGTCAAAATTTTATCTCATTGTCTACTTCTTTGTCTGAAAACACTTTGTATTTACATCCAAAGAGGGGCATAATGCAGACACATAATTTTGTTCGCCCCAAAAATTAATTTCTACTCATTTTACCCTACCGCTACCCTCACCCCTACCCTACCTACCCCTACCCCTACCTAATTTACCCACTAACCTGCACAAACTCACATGAATATTCTCTTTTTTTCAACCAACAACACACACCACCATCTTCTTCAATAATCCACCCACAATACACACTAGGATTGACACCTTTACACATAAATACATACAGCTAGGACACGAAAAAAAGGAAGAAGCACACACACTCCGCTCACCCTTTTTCTCACACACACACAGAATCAAAGAAGAGGGCACACACATACAGGGAGAGGGAAGAGAGAAAATAGGGTAGATTTGAGAAAAACAACAAGAGAGAGAGAGAGAAGCGATTGAGAAAAAAATCGGAGAGCACTGTTCTGGCAAGAAACCACTCTCGCCGGAAAACTCAAATACCCTCTCCGTCGGAATGCCACCAGTTGCATCCTTTCCCAGCTCCGGTGAAATGGAAATAGTTTACCCATCGCTGGAAACGGCATCTTCTCACCGAAAATAGTAAGTCGGAGATCGAACCCACAAAACCCAAGCTCTTTCAATCTATTCCGACCAAATTCCATTCGACTACAATCAAAAATCAAAACGGGTCAGTTGGTTCATTTGGGTTAATTCGAATTTTTGTTGGTTTATTCAAGTTGTGGGTTCGACATTGGTCGAGGTTCTGTTGCTCCGTGAATTCTGATCCATCACTGATTTTAGAATAAAATGAACCATTGAGGTCCAATTCTATATCTCTCATCTCTCTTTTCGTAAATATTTTTGAATGATGTGATTTTTGGTTGAATTTGGTTGAGGTGATTTTGTTCGTCGTTAGTTAATTGTTAATTCTGGTGTGAAGTATGTTAATCACGTAGATAATTTGGGAGTAAGTTGGATTTTGGGGGAAAATATCGAAAATTATTAAAAGTGAATAATGATTTATGTTGGTTCAGTGATGATTGCTTGATTCGGAATAAACATCGACCTTGTTAAGTTCGATAGTATTATATTTTAGGCAATGAATCATTAGGCAAACGGTAGGGGTAGGAAAACATAGGGATTGTGAAGTTGGTGGAATATTTGAGATATGTGTTTAATGGATTTGTTTTATCGCAATTGAAAAAATATACTCATTTGGCCGGGGAATGCCCCGAGGTATCTGTATTGCTTTATCCGGGGAATGCCTCGAGAAAGTTATACTTGAAGATGGTGCACGGTTAAGGCCTGGAATATCGGGTGGAGTAAAGCATCAGAGCATAGTTGAGGACTAGTGTAGGTTAGCGTAGGTTTATATTTTCTCATTTTTTATTTTGGACTGTATAATTGGACTGGACACTAAATTTTGGCTTGTTTTGTTTTGTTTGCTTGATTGCTTATTTTATGTGGTTTATCTATTCATAGTGTCAAATTAGTTGATATGCTCCACCAAGTGATCTTGGTCGAACCACAGGATCGAGGGGAGCCTAACACCTTTCCCTCGGTCAACAGAATTCCTTAGTCGGCATCTCTGTTCGCAAATCATTTTAAGAGTCAAATCATTTTGAAAAGAATTTATAAAAGGTGACTTGGCACACCGGATTATGCCAAGTGGAGACTCTGAAATGAAAAAATGTAAATAATTCTTTTCGAAACAAAAATCTTCATTTTGTCACTTAATAATAAGAACTCTTTCGAACTTAAAATCCAATAATCTTTTTGGAGTTAAAAAAGGGGTATGACAGCTCGGCCGCAAGCTTGATACAAATATAGTGTGAGAGTCGCCAGACTGTCACACCCCCTTTTTTTACCAAAAGAGATTTTAAGTTTTGAAAGGATTTTATTATTAAAGTGACAAAAATAAAAATTTGTTTCAAAAAGGGATTCATTTCACAATTAAATTCAGAGTTGCCACTTGGCATAATCCGGTGCCAAGTCATCTTTGGAAAATCCTTTTCAAAATGATTTGACTCTTTAAAACTGGTTTGCGAACAGAGATTCTAGCTAAGGAATTTTGTTGACCAAGGGGAAGGTGTTAGGCACCCCGCGATCCCATGGTTCGACCACAGTCTCTTGGTGGATCTTATTGGCTAATTTGATATTACGAATGTATAAACCACACAAAACACATAAAATAATCAATCAAACACACAAAACAAAACAAAACAAATCCAAAATATAATGTCCAGCCCAATTATACAGTCCAAAAATAGTAAAAATGCAAAAAATATAAATCCTATTCCAAGCTAATCCTAAAACTACGCACCAATGCCTTACCCGATGCCTCGGACCTTGATCATGAGCCTCCTCTATGTACATGATACTTTGGGGCATTCCCTAGATAAATCAATACAAATCCCTCGGGGCATTCCCCGGCCAAATGAGTACAATTTTAATTTTTTTGTGATAAAAATAGAACAAATCATTCACACATATATTCAAACACTCAACAAATCGTTATTCTTAAATTTGCCTACCCAGCCTACCATTTGCCTACCAATTTCATCCTATTATGATACTATCACGTTCCAACAACTTTCATGCTCAAACCAAATTAAACCAAAATCAATGAATCTTAATTCATCCAAATTCACACTTTTTATCAATTTCTCAATTTCGCCCCGAATTCCCTTTTATACGTCAATTTTCACACAAAGCAATTATCCAAACCCATGCTAACATCCAATTCACACCATGATTAATTATTCACGAATAAATAATAATAAACACCAACAAGATCATCCAATCATAACCAACAACACACAATCATAACATCAATGTACCAAATCGAAACAAAATGAAAAGAGGGAGTCAAAGGATTGGACCTCAAGTGTCAATTTCAAAATATCGAAGATAGAACTGCATCTGAAATGCCTCAATTTGAACCTGGATAACCAACAACTCCAAACTGGATATCGAATTCAACCGAACAGATTTGGAAAATGATGAAAAGCCTCACAATGAATAACCAGCAAACCCGAATAGAAATCAAGCACAACCCAAAATCTCAATTTGAACCCCAAATCACCAATTTCCAACTAACCTTGTATGAATATCGCTGGAATCGGAGTAACTATCATCGTTTTAGCATTTCTCGAAATGGGATGGAGCTAATGGAACTCCAACGAGCTCAAAAAAAGAATGAAAAAAAAGAATTAGATCAAATTCCAAGCGGCAGTAACGTTTTTTCGGTGAGACATCGCCGGAGAAGCCAGCCACCACCAGTTTTCCCTCTTTCTCTCCTTGCTTTTACTCTCTCTCTCTCTCTCTCTCTAATCTGTCTCACTCTCTCAATTCATGTTTTCTCTGGCCACCTCACTCCTCGATTTCAATCTCTCTCTCTTGCACATTTTTTATCATTTTCCACCCTTTCTTAATCTTTTAAATCTTCTTTATTTTTTTTATTTTTCACTCACTGTGTATGGGGGTACGTGTGTTTTCTGGTGGTTTTTTTTATGTGTGTGCGTGTATCTCCTCCAGTGAATGTATGAGTAGAGAAGAAAAAAATTGGAATGGTGTTTTGTTGCCTCCTTCCCTGTATCAGTGAGTGTATATGTATTGTATATAGCAGTGAAGTTGTTGTTGGAAAAGTGGGGCGGGCATGCGGGGGTGGCAGCCTAGTGGATGGATTAAGTGAGGGTAGGGGTAGGGTAGGGGTAGGTAGGGAGAGGTAAAAATGAGTAAAATTAATTTTGGAGGCGGGCAAAATTACGTGTCTATAGAATTAACCACAAAATCACCCATTTAATCTGTGGCACCATCACACTGCATTATCACAAGATAACGATCAATGCTGAAGGTTTTGACCAACTCTTCGGCAGAAGGACTATTAGCATTTGGATCATCTCTTTTGAAATATTCCTCTTCCCCGTGTTTATCATATTCTTCTCATGATTGAGATAACGCTTGTAAAGCAAGCTCATAGAGTGGTGGATGTAGCCTAGCTACTTCACTTGTTCCTTTACTTGGACTTGATTCGGTTTCTGTTCTTTTGGGAGCCATATTATCTAAAATTAACAGGAACATAAAAAAATATATTATAGTTGATTAATGCATCATTCAAAAAGGATAACAGTAAATCTAACAAGAAAAATAGTAAAATAACAGTTCCAATAGATTACTTATCTGTTGCACCAGGTAGTATATCTGTTGCAGCATATAACAAACCTGTTGCAGCGAATGAGCAATCTGTTGTAATAATACAAAACATATCACTTATCTTTTAAGATAAATGAATGGTTTGTGCAACAGATAACACATTGTTACAACATGAGTGATTTGTTGGAACAGTTAAATAACCTGCTGCAATGGATGAGTAATCTGTTGCAATAATATAAAACATATCACTCATCTATTGAGAAAAATGAATGGTCTATGCAACAGATCACACATCTGTTGCAACATCATCTATCGCAACATATGAGTGTTCTATTGGAACAGTTAAATAACCTGTAGCAACGGTTGAGTAATCTGTTACGATAATACAAAAATATCCCTCATCTGTTGAGAAAGAAGAATGGTTTATGCAACAGATCACACATCTGTTGTAACATATGAGTGATCTGTCGGAATAGTTAACTAACCTACAGTAACGACTGAGTAATCTGTTGCGATAATACAAAACATATCACTCATCCGTTGAGAAAGATGAATGGTCTGTGCAACAGGTGATACATCTGCTGCAACACATGAGTGATCTATTAGAATAATTATCAACAGTCAATTTTATTTAGATTTCTTCCAATATAGGGTTGTCTATCGCGGCAGATGAATAATCAATTGGAAAATCATGTCTTGGACATGTCCTATTGGAAGAGTTGATAGGATTTTATCCAATATTAATCCGATGGTTCTTCCATTGCATTAGATGGTTAATCAGTTGCATCAGATTTTTTTATTTGATGCTTAATTTGTTGTAATACATGGTTAATCTGTTGCATCAAATAGTTAAACTGTTGCATCATATGCTAAATTTATTGCATTAGATGATTAATCTGTTGATAACACTCAAATTACACTCTTGAATGGGTGTAAGCAATCGTTGTCAATATAAAACTCAACTAGGTTGGGGTCGAATCTCACAGGGAACAATGTGAGTGGTGATTAAACTAGTTTGAAACTAAAGCTACAAGTTAAATTCAAACAAACGATATCAAAAGATAAAATAGGGGTTTTGGAGATTAGCAAATAATTTTTGGTCACTTTAATTTCAGTGTTTGTCAATCAAGAGTTTATGAAATAACCAGAATTATGTTCACTAGGGCTTACGGTACATGACAGATGTTAAAGGTGACTCAAGATTCTCACGGTGGTTAGGATGACAAGATATCTTTATCGATGATATGCTCGAATGTCTCTCGACCTATTCAAGTATCTAATTTCCTAATCCTCTTGGACTTAGGGAATCGCTACTCACTATTCAGATTTTACCTCAGGTTAATCAACCTTGTTACAGTGCTGATTATTAAATGAAGTCTTTCCGAGTCCCTATTGATAATTCACTTCCTACTGTTTATGATTTCTTTCTCAAGCAAATCAAAGTAGGTACGCCTACTATTTTCAACCAGCAGACTTTAATTATAATCTCAGAATTACCAAGAAATCCTAACACCTCTTAAATCTTGAGCATTTAACACCTTATCATGACCTAACCTTAGATCCCATAATCCAGATTAAAGGTGTTTAGCCACTCATAATGCAAGAAACAAGTATGGAAATTGAATTCATAACTGAAAGGATTAACTTATAATGATGAAGAAAATCAAAAGTATACTTTGAATTAAATCACAAGACAAAACTTCAAAATATTGGTTTTTGAGAGAGAGAGAGAGAAAAATATTGTATATTGTATCTTGTAGGATATGTCCAATCCTTAATGATCGAATCAATAATAAAAAAAACTAAAACAAGGCTTTAAATAGTTAACCCTAAATAAAAAAATAAAATTAAAGTTCAGATTTTCTTCGGAATAGATAACGGCGCTCGTGACGGCCTATCACGGACGTCATCAGCTTCTCTGCAAGTTTAGCTTCTGCTGCCTAAGGTTGACGACAACGGTAATGCCTTATCATCATCTTGACGACTTGTCATGAATGTCGTCACAAAACTTCCTGCAACTTCCATCTTCTGTTTAAGGTTGACGGCATCCTTGACAGCCTATCACCAGGCTGACGACGTATCATGGATGTCGTCAACCAAACTTTGTTCTTTGTTTGCTTCCGATTTCATGCTTTTGACTTCCTTTATTTGTGGTTCCCCTTCTTCTCTACTTATACTGCAAAATCAAAGTAAACTAATCAAAAACGACTAAAGTTGCTCAAGACTTTATAATTATTTAGAGTTAAAAGTTGTAAATGTGTTAGCATGGGCTCACATATCAACACCCTCAACTTAAACAATTGCTTTTCCTCAAGCAACCAGAGCATAACCAAGAGTATACAAAGTACAAGTTGGCAGCTAACTACTCATATCAGTTCAGAATTCATGTACCATCTCTAAGGTCAGTCAAATTAAGAGCAACTGTGTCTATTATTGAAAACACCCATGCAACTCACAAGGATCAAGATATGGCAAGAATTTTAGCAATGACAACCCAGCACATACCCAAATCACACTATCAGAATAAAGCAGTGATTAGCAACATACCTAGTATGCCCTCACAATAAAGAAATCTCTTTTTCACTCATGTCAGAATTTACATACATAAACACAAGGATAAACACAAAACTCACTCTCAGAAAGAAGTTCCAACATTGTGCATCAAATGACATAGACTTGCCCTTATAGTCAGTACCCAAGTCGTCAGACAGGTCAGTCAGGATCACTATAGGGCTTTTCTTAAGCTTGTAACGTAGGCTAGGGGCTGGTATGATATTTATGGATATTTAAGAGTGACTATGCCTCCTTGACACTACACTAAACTCTTGGGGTTTCAACTCTCAACCTTCTTTTCTTTCTCTCTTTTATTAATCACACATGCTCAAGATGGATGCGGTCTTTTCAATTATCACATTATCTTTTTATCATCTTTTACACAACTTTCTCATTTCTTATTCTTTTTTTCACCGCACCCAACTTTTTATTCTTTTTTTTTTTCTTTCTCTCTTCATACTTATTTTGTATCACGCACCCCTATGATAGCCACCATCAACTTAGGTTGTTTGCCTAAGTCAAGATGCACAGTGTTCAAGGAGGACCAGGGCCAAAACAGTTTCATTGTGATGTAAACGAGAAGGTGAGGGGTGTCATAGAAAGAAATAGGTTAATTAGGCTCAAAACAGGGATTAAGAGATATTATGCACATAGGGAAGATTATTTTGGCTAAAGTGGGCTAAAATAAAAAATGGCCTATGATCCTTTCCTAACTCCTACCCTATGACCATGGCAAGACTAACAGGGCAAGTTCTAGATTCAACACACAATGGGAACTGAGTAAGACCTTACACACACAAGGCACACAAGTATCTCGCATATCACTACTTATTCAGTTCATGCACTTGTTTAACAAAGGTTATCCAGTTGCCAGACTAATGCCACAAAAAGATACACCCGTGGTTATAAATGGATCCAATTCACATAATAATATATCAGACCAATGGAGAGGTGCTCAAAAATCACAAAAACAAGTTAACTGCCTTAGTTACTTGTATTTCTCCTAGTCAACTACAACAGATCACAAAACAAGCGCAATACGCCTAAACATGCTGGCTCTACTAGGAACAAGACTCTGGAGCAAAGAGGCACGGCAACAAAACCCCAGGAGGACATCAATACCCACAAGTATCCCCAACACCCTCAACTTAAAATTATGTAATGTCCCCAATGCGTCAAACCAAAACAGAGTTAAAAACATACCTATGGCACCATGGGTGTGAAGATCTGATGTCAATCACATAATATGAATACAAACAACAAAATACCTTGGGTTGTCTCCCAAAAAGCACCTAATTTAGTCTCGCGGCACGACAATATCCAGTCATCCTTTATCCCTCCATTTTGACGATTCAAATTATCGGCCCATCTTTTGATCTTTACATCTTTTAGGTCCATTGGGAAAATGTGAGGGCATGATAAGGAATGTTCTATCACGCCACTTCGAAGACTTGAACCGCTTGCCCAATTTTGCATCAAACTTTCATGTGGGCTCATTGGGCAACGATGAGGATCTTAAAAAGCCACTAAATGGATATCAATTTTTAAGCTTCTTGGCCTTCAAGACTGGGGTTGTAGTATACCCTTTTGGAAAGATAAACTCTAAAATGTAAGAATTTTCCTCCTCATTTTCAAAATTTATCATTTGCTTGGGTGGTTTGACTTTCATCATATCCACCAAGCATAATGTTGAAAAGTGGTTCGAATGAGGACTGACTCTCAATTCTGGAGTAGCGTCTGTATTAGTATCTTTACCCCGAAATGCGCTAGAGTCTTCACAAGGATTGTTCTTGATTTCTTATTTCAATTCTAGTACTATTTCCTCATCTTTGGTATCTTCGTTCATGAATGGTTCGGTTGGTTGGGAAATCTCCAATGAAAGATCAACATCAAGCTCATCATCAGTGTAGGATTCTTGCTCCTCATCTTCACACTCTTTTATTTTGTTAAATGATTCCACAGACAAGATATCATCTAAACATAATATAGAAGAATGCTTTGAATAATTGACCTCTATATCTATCTCCTCATGAATGATCAGTTTCATGTCTTGACGCATATCACATATGATATCATATGTTTCTTTCTGGAGATCCAACATTCGTTGAAACATAGCTTTAATACCACTCTTACCGGTGCTTCGTTCTTCCTTTTCTTGACCATAAGACCTATCAAACTCATAAGAAGAACTAGAATTTGGGTTAGTGCAATAGGGAGGGAATTTGGGCAATCACTCTAATGTCCATCTCGACCACCACATAAAGAACAATCATACACCCGGTAGGATGGAGATGGTGCACACTTCTCTCTTCGGAGAGCATATCTACAATCTTGCCAAAAGTGAGGTCCATCACAATATGGACAGGGATCATCAAGATAAGATTTCCAACCACCAAGCTTATGTTCATTCCATGATGCCATAGTAATAAGTAAACTAAAATAAAAATCTACCTAACACAAGAAATAAAAGAAAACTAAAAACAAATATTTACAAGTTTGAATTCAAGCTAGTAGGCTAAAATTTCAAACCAACTCAATACGCCAAATTGTTCCCCGGCAACGACGCCATTTTTGATAATGCTCAAATTACACTCTTGAATAGGTGTAAGCGATCGTTGTCAATATAAAACCCAACTAGGTTGGGGTCGAATCCCACAAGGAATAATGTAAGTGGCGATTAAACTAGTTTGAAACTAAAGCTACAAGTTAAATTCAAACAAACGATATCAAAAGAAAAAATGAGGGTTTTGGAGATTAGCAAATAATTTTTGGTCACTTTAATTTCAGTGTTTGTCAATCAAGAGTTTATGAAATAACCAGAATTATGTTCACTAGGGCTTACGGTACATGACAGATGCTAAAGGTGACTCAAGATTCTCAGGGTGGT
>NC_061117.1:103535720-103545405 GCF_002878395.1 Capsicum annuum
GCTCTGCTAGAATTTCGGGACTGACTCCGAAATGAACTGCTATATAAGGAGTAACAAAAGACAAGAAAACTCCTAGATCTAGCAAAGAGCAAACATGCAAGTGAAAGATTTGTAATGTACCAGTTACGAATATCAGGAGAATTTTCCTGATCATGTCAAAAATGGAGAGCATAAAGTCTGTTTGGACGTTGCCCACTTGTAGCACTAGAAGTGTCACCCTACTGATTTGAGCGACTAGACTGAGTTGACGAACGGTTTTGCTGACCCTGAGGACCAAGCTGAGGACAGTCTCTGACTCTATGGCCTATCTTGCCATATCTGAAACAAATACCACTACCAGCTCTGCAAATACCCTAAGGGTGCTTGCCGCAAGTCTGGTAAAGAGGATAGGTGTAGGAACTGCTAATACTGCCCTGAGACATAGATCCTAGCACCCTATCTTTATTACTATCCCCAAACTTAGGAGTAGAGCACTAGTTGAAGAAGGAGCTAGAACAGATGACTTAGGATAAAACTGAGAATGGTTTCCTCTTTCTGATTTAGGTTGAGCAAAGTTGAAACTACCTATCTTTGCTCTCTTATTTGCTTTTCCCTCATCTCAATGTTTTTCTCCTCTATCTGTTGAGCATGAGTCATAATCCTGGCTAAAGTCATGTCACTATTCAACATTACAGACCTACATTTGTTGGTCACACTTTCATTCACCCCAGAAATAGACTTACTCATCTTGGCCCTGCTATCTGCAACCACATAAGGGGCATATCTGGCTAATTGAGTAAGCTTAAGGGAATACTCTTTCACCGTCATGTTGCCCTGCCTGAGGTTGATGAATTACAACACCTTAGCCTCTCTCAGCTCTAGGGGAAAGAATCTCTCTAAGAATGCAGTGACAAACTCCTCCCACTCAATAGGCCTTGCATTATTGGACCTTTCTGACTTCTACTGTTTAAAATAAGTGTGGTAAACATCCTGCAATTGGTATACATCTAGCTCAGCACTCTCACTAGGAGCGACACCCATGATATCTATAACCTTCTGAACCTGATCAAGGAATTCCTGATGGTACTCGTCTGACTTAGACCTAAGAAAGGATGGAGGATTCATTTGAGCGAAATCCTGAATCTTGGCTGCAGATGAATTGGACACTAGGTTGGCTAGAATAATAGCTATTTATTCATTCTAATAAGTAACGGACTGAGCAAGAGTAGAGAATGCAGCTTTAAACTCTGCATGAGAAACATATTCTCCCAAAGGGTCTTCGAGCTGAGGGGCTAACTGGTTGCCATTTCTTCTTTTAGGAGGCATATTCTGTAGAAGAAAGAGATAAATGGATTAGACTATGAGATTGACATGAGATTATGCTCACTGACACGACATGAATACTAAAAGAAGAGAAACTATTCCTAAAACATCTTAGAGCCTCCTGCATATAAATGTGGCGCAGAATACACCCGCGTACAAGACTCTACTAAATGCGGTTTTCAGACTTCCTAGGAAACTATTGAACCTTAGGCTCTGATACCAAGTTTGTAACACCCCAAATATAGAACCCGAAATGCTACACAATGCTCATGACTCCAAAGGACCACAAGCTAACCCATGATTGATATTTGTATCCGTTTACTGCATGATATATTGTATAAATGCGGAAACATGAACTGAAAGGCCATAAGGTTCAAATCTATAACATAACTAATAAATCATAACAAATGAATTGGGTATAAATTCCCAAAACAAAACTGTCTAAACATACTGTAGTCTGAAAAGCCTATAAAACATGATTGTCTGAATCGAGAGTTGATGGGACATGTCCCCTACTAACTCCGACTACTGAAATAATCAAGTACTGAAATAATGAAATAACTAATCATATCTTTCTCAAAGGAAGAGGACTCACTACTGAATGACTACTGATATCTAGAATCTACTGATGCTCTGGAGCTCGTTTCTCTGAACCTATGGTATAAGACCCCATAGCGCAAATGTGTCAATACTTTGAATGTACTGGTATACATGTGAGGTAGGAAGAATGCATGGGGTTCATATGCATGAACAATACTGACTAACTAACTAATATGAACGTGAGAATACATACATTAATATATAGTAACTATATTTGAGATCGTGATAACATGAATTTACTGATAACTAACATGACTGATAACTGAGTTCTAATGGCTGATATAACTGATAACATGAGTGACTGTATCTGACAGTCCTGGATCTAATGAAACTATCTGAGTTCTGTACTATTCTGAGTTAATTATATCTGACAGTCCTAAATTTTGTAACTTAAACTGTGGGAAGTAGTTATCTAACTTGCATGCCCCTAAGAAGCCATTATGGCTGAGTTGGGGTCTAATCCATAACCCCAATTGGAAGGGTGTCAATATCGTTCCACTCGTAAGGATAATCTGTAAATAACCCTCATATAATAGGTAACTCTAGTAATAACTGTAGGAACTGTCATAAAATAGGTTAAGCCACCTCATCTAACCTCATATAACAGGATATGATGTCTCAACCTATGCTGGCTACGTAGTTCTAGAATACAAAGATTGCTTTTAAGAATCACACACTCATATAATAGCTGAGTTCCCTTCCTTGGGTTACTCGGTGCTAATTCCTACTCCCATCTGAATAGACACTGAACATGATTAACTAAATTGGACTAGACTAAATTCATAGAGTTTAGTTAGCTGATGGAAAACTATTGAGATTACTGAATTACTGAGCTTTCCTGAATCACATGACTGACTGGGTTTTATGGACCGTGGCTTGACTGGGGATATCATGAAAACATGACACTAAATCTAGGCACACAGCTATATTTTTGGGGTACGAGTACCCCCGGGACTCGATCGAAGAAAAATGACAAGGCATAACATTCTTGAATACATGACTAACATCAACAATCCATAATACAATAATTGAAGATATTTCATGGGTATTTAATTATGATAGCTTGGTACGATAATAAGATAGCATGTATACATAGCATAATTTCATATGTCCAACTGATGAGCAATCCAACAAACAATTTCAATACATAAGAATAGCATGGAAGTCATTTTGGATCACAATTAAGCTATAGTGCATAATTTCTATCCTCCTAGGCATTTTATCAAAAACCTTGCATGCACCCTTAGGGCATGCACATAATCATCAAATTGACACATTATAAATAACTCAATTTATGGATTTCACTCTCTTGTTAATGTAGTTTCATGAAAAACACATAAATATGCCAACTTGGGAATCATATAACACGATGAACATGGTTACAACCAACCCACAACATATATATCATGATTCATAATTTAAAATAGAGTTCTTGAGATTTATGGATGTAAGGAATCCATAAATCAACACAAGACATACCTTAGTTCTTGGTTTAGCAAAGATTGATGAAGAAACTTTCTTGAAATTGAATCCCCAATTAAAACCCTAGCTTGTTCTTGAGGAAAAATTGAGAGAAACTAGTATATTTTGAGTGAAGAATGGCTAAATCATGTGTTATTAGGTTTAAATAGGGGTCAAAAGTTAACCCTTTTAACCCTAGACACATCTTTTAATTTTAGTAAAATTTTTCCGAATTGAACCGCTGGCACGATATGGTCCTATCGCATAGTATCACTGAAATTTGACTACTGGGAATTTGATGGATGGTGTGAGGCAGAGTCATTGCATTGCTACTTCATTTGCGACCTGGAAGTTTTGTGCAACATAGATAAATTGCGTTAAGACACTTGAAAAAAAGACAATTGTCATTTTATCTTGTGGCGCGGTGCGCCACTGACCAATTTAGCACTGTTTTATGAAAGGAACTTGAAATAGTCATAACTTCTTACCCAGTGATCAGATTTGAGAGAATCTTATATCGATGGAAAGCTTTTTAAATTTTTCATATGACAAAAAGTGAAAATCTTAAAAATTCCTCTTAGAATAAACATCTTTCAATTTAGAAGATAATACGAGATATTCTTGAGACAAAATTAGTTAGGAAACTTTGGGGTATTACATTAGTCTAGTAGCATAGATGGTTTGTGTTCACTAGATTCTGAATAAATTTTGATGGTCCATTTGGAAATGTACTCTCTTGTCTTTACTTTCAACTTGCACAACTGACTCCTTCTCTGTATTTGCAAATACTTAATTGATCATTAGTGCATCGCAATCTGGAGTGGTTTGACATAATCATAAAAGGTATGGTAGGTTGATCTAGTCCTAAGTCTAGTTTTCCATAGCAATTATGGGTGGTACATTCTGATCTAAATACACCGGGTAGGGTCCATATTCCAAGTGTGCCTGACCCATTTTCTACACATAGAAGGGCACACCTTGGACAGATTTAAACGGCCAGTTTTTATCCAAAATCCCATAAATTGATTTTTAAAGCTTGGGAACTCAACTTTTGGAGACTCAAAAGGTGTATTTTGATTTATTTTTTTATTAGGTAAGTTTCTAAATCAATATCTTAACATTCCCCAATGATTATTTCATGATTTCATCTTTGGCTCTTATTTAAACTTGGAAATTTATGGGGTTGTGAGTAAAGTTAAAATTTGATAAATTAATAATTTTAAGGTCAATGTTAAATCTAGTTTTTAGAAAATTTTAAATTTTAACTCTTTAAGTTATTAGTAAATTGATTTTATTAAAATTTTAATTTTGCTCTTGGGGGCTCAAGGTTAAATTTTGGATAGACTTTTGGACTTATAATAAAAGTATAGTATTATGGTTATTGTTGGACTCGTATTTATGCATAAAACTTGATCTTGATAGATTGGGAGCGTTTTGAAGCCATTCGGAAGAAATACTATTTTTTTACCATTAGAAGCTTACAGTTTCGCTTTGAGGTAGGTTGTGATTTCACTTTCTTTAGACATTGCTTGGGTGTGACTCATCGTATAAAGAATTTTATAAGTTTAGTGAATTCGTGAATTTCAATATTAAATAAAACTGAATAGAAGTTGTATTGCCTAAATTAGGGCTTATATAATTTAATAACATAAAATTCAGATATATATATATATAACATTATATTAAGACTTATAGCTTATGTTCATGGGTTGACTATTATTTTGAGGTATTAGATATAATAGTTGTACCTAGCTATATTTCTATCATTGTATTTATGCATAATCATTCATCTCATAGATCATAGAGATGGTTGGAAAGAAATAACTAATTTTAGTTTCAGTTTGAGTTTGAGTCTTTGATACTAATTTTTAAGTTTCAATTTATGTATGGGCAAGATTTTTTGAAGCCCCAATTTGAGTCCGAGCATGATATATGGATATCATGAGTCACCAATGGATAAAAACTCGTAACACATGACTGGAGTGGATGTATATCTTCAGGAATTGTCTACTGCATTTCATTACATACCATTGCATAGAATCATACATTATTAGTATTATTTATCATTGTGATTTTGGTAATTATTGATACTGAATAGCTAATACTTTTCCGCATGCAGTGTCATATTATTATTTTTTATTCGTTATAGTATTTGCTTAAGCTCAGTCAACATATGATACCTAATGAGTACTAGTGATTGAACTCACCCCTACTTTTCAGCATCCTTTTGATGTAAATCCTTGTTTAAGTGGGCACTGTAGACATTGATTCATGTGGTTTTATGTTGATTTGAAGTTGTGATGATCTCCTACCTTTAGAGATGATCACGGCTTACCTTTAGAGATGATCACGGCTTTCTATATTATTTATTTTTGTCTTCTTTTCTTTCTCAGACAACATGTATTATTCAGTTATGAAATTTTGTGTTAGTCTTTCTTGTACTTGTGAAAACTGAGTCTTGGAATATTTTGATATATATTGTTTAGTTTTCTTTTGATTGTTATTAACTTAAATTATTATTGGTTATTGGTAGTATTTTTTTCTATCGTCTTTATAGTAAATGAATTGCATATTTATGAGTTTGGTTTACCTATCATGGTGTGTTGCGGTATATGTCATCACAATCCTTAGTATTTTTGGATCATGAGAGATTATTTGTAAAAAGAAGGAATAGAATGGTCTGCATCCAAGTCATCCATAAATCATCATAATTTAGTAAATCAAGTTATGTTTTGGATAGAGTATAAAAAAATATGTAAGAAATGGAACCCACAAATCAGTGTGTGAATATCTCTTTGAAATATGATTGAAAATGAAGTTAAATGTAGGATTATTTTTTAATTATTTTTATAGGAATAATTTAACAATTTTACTATCTCATCCAATACAATGTTTTCTAGTTTTAAGTCACGTGGAACAGTATAATAGGTGTGTGCACCATATAATATTCTTTACAATATAGTAATAAA
This sequence comes from Capsicum annuum, assembly GCF_002878395.1. Classification (NCBI taxonomy): domain Eukaryota; kingdom Viridiplantae; phylum Streptophyta; class Magnoliopsida; order Solanales; family Solanaceae; genus Capsicum; species Capsicum annuum. Next base: position 103,542,053 of record NC_061117.1, read on the forward strand.
ATTAGGTGTCATGCACTTATAATTGATTTGTGGCTCAGGGTGTAGTGTATGCTAGTTGGATTTTGATTTTTTGGATGGTCGAGGAGTATAGTGTTCCACATGAAGTTTTTAACGATAAAAGAGGATTTATAGAACTCTAATTGTTGAGGTTACTGCATTGGGATAAAATGTGTTTTACTAGAATTAAGGTGTATATTATGAAGTTGGGGAATTTTTCAAACTACGCTGAGTTTCTATTTTGGGACCGCAACAACAGCCAGATCATCGTTGCATCGAGACTATTATGGCAGTTGGTCAACTGCTATAGAAACGTATGTTGAAGGGGACAAACCATCATAGTGGGCCATGTGTCTTCCATAATAGTGTTGTTGTAGAGGTCAAGTGAGTTGCTACGACGGTCATCGAGTAGTTAAATGCTCTAAGTACATTTTCAAACTTATTTACTAAAAAACTCAAAAGGCTTATGCTTAAGGCTTGGGAGAGGCGATATTTCACTAACTAGGTCTATTTCCAATGTTAACACTATAAACGATCTGTAACTTTAAAAAAGGGCAGGGCTCTAGCAGACTAACTTGCGTCAGGGTTCTTTGATTCAGATAGGTTATGGTTAATATGGAGTTTATACTTAAATTAATTGTATATATGCTCTTAAATTTAATATTTATTGATTGGTCTTTTGACATGATTTTGATTAATGATATGGCTGTTGAAGCTAAAAAAATAAGTTATTAAATATTGAATTTGATTGAAATATATTAGTGATTATAATTATACTTGTAAATTTGATGTAGTGTGTTATATCCTGAGAGATATAAAAATTGATAAAGTACATAATTAATATTACTATAAAGGCCCGGGTACCACACTGATATTGTAATACCCCGCATGTTTCTAAGCTAGGAAGTGAATAAGTATTCCTACGTATGAAATCTCCTATCCTATGATTCATACTTGAGTACATGACTTACAATGAATATCCTAGTGATAGTATAGCTTATGATCCATTAACCATGTTCATATGAGTCACTTAAGGTAATACAAGCTAAGAGTTTTTGAATCCATCAAGTTTTAGTATTTGATTTTGCAAGGGTCACATTTGAACGAGTATAACTTGAAGTTAGTGTGGTATTTTCACTGATTTATACCCACCAAATTGTAGAGAATTGAATTATCTTTCCAACGATACCAATTTCGCCTTAATCCAATACTCGAGCGAAAAGTTATGCCCATTTTAGTGAGAGACAGCAAGGATAAGCGATTGGTTAGGCGCCTCCCAACCCAAACATAGGCGATTGGTTAGGCGCCGCCCAACCTAGCTTAGGCAATCACTTGGGCGCCGTCCCATTTAGTTCCAGGTGCCAAATACACTCCGGTTTGAGTTATTTCAAGGGTAATAAAGTCTTTTAACACTCGTTACATGTCCCTAAACTTAACCCTACAAAATATATAGCTTCTAAACATATTACAACCCTATTATCATCTCAAAGCTCATCATCCAAGAGCACTAAAAGAGAAAAATAGCTAGGGTTACGTAAATAAGCTTGAAGATTCGATTTTAAGGAAATTCCTCCATCAATCATCAAGAATCTTCCTTCTAAGGTATGCGTGAGTTGATTTATGGATCCCTTTCATCAATAAAGCTCAAAAACCCTCTTTTTCATTATAAAGTATGATTTCTATATTGTTAGGTGTTGATGATTATGTTGTTGATATTGGGTGATTCCCAAGATGAAATCTTTAAATGTTTTTTTGAATTTCATGATATCATATGAGTTGGAAACATGTAAATTTGGTTGTTCATGATGTATAATTTGATGATTTCACCTGCTTAAGATATGCATGTAAGGTGTTTGATAAAATTCCTAAGAAACTAGAAATCATTCAATATAGCTAAATTGTGACTAAGTGAAGGATTCATGATATGCCCTTACGTTCCAATGACTTCTATGTTGATAATATGCCTTGTAAATGTTGTTGGAATACTCATGAACTATTCTTATGAGATTATGCTATGTTTACTTGCAAATCCTACTTATGAACAAGATGTATGATAACCATGCAATCCACATGAACTTCCATGCTATTGGTATGTGTTGCCAATATGATTATGCAATAAACATGATATTAAGATTCTGCAAGTACTTCCATGTGATATGAAATCCTTTCCATGCAATACATTGTTGATATCCATGCTTAGTATGAGATCCCTACATACGATATTATAAATTATGGACTCTACTCTTATGATCAAGTCAGTCATTTGTGTCAGTTTCCTTCCATCGAGTCCTGGGGGGGACTTGTACCCAAAAACTATAGTTGTGTTCTTAGATCCATGTCATGTTTCACAATATCCGAACTCAATCTATGATTCCATAGACTTCAGTCAGTCATGTGACTCAGGAAAACCTCATGATCTTAGTCAGTTGTCAGATATCAGTAACATTCTGCCAGTCAATGGAATTCAATAAGATTAAGTCATGCACAGTCAGTTATTCTTGTCGAGTCCCTCCAGATGGGAGTAGAGGTTAGCACCGAGTGAACCAAAGGATGGGAACTCACCCGCCAGTTCACGGTGTGATTCTTAGTAGTTTATTCTTATGTTTCTGAACTACGTAGCCAGCGTAGGTTAAGACATCTTAACCCATCATATTAGGGTTGATGAGGTGGCTTAACCCGTCAGTTTTAGGTTCCCACCATTCTCATTGAGTACCCGCCAAGTAAGGGTCACTCACAGACTGTCCTTACCAGTGGCACGGTATTGACACCCCTCCAGTCGGGGTAGATATTGCACCCTAGATTAGCCATAATGGCATACATAGGGCCTATTGGTTAAACACTACTTCCCACAATTTCAGTATCAGTCTCAGTAAAAGAACTCAGGGCGTTCTTCAAATTTCAGTATATAGAGGACTGTCAGATACAATCGTCTATGTTATCAGTTTCAGTACCAGTCATGACATTTATCAGTAAACCATGTATTAGCTTACAGGTCATGCTATCACGTATTCACGGTCCCAATTTCTATATATATGTGTTTGTACTCCCACGTTCATATTAGTCAGTCAGTGTTGTTCATGCATGAAATTCTTTATGTTCAGCCTACCTTCCTCGTATACTCAGTACTCCAGTTGTACTGACATATTTGCGCTATGGTGCTTTCTTTTCATGTTACACCATAAGTTCCGAGACATGAGGTCCAGCCCAGCAGTAGCGGTAGCATTCCAGTCGCAGAGACACAGTAAGTCCTTATTGATTCGAGGATAATATGATTTGATTCATTTATTTATTTCTTCAGTTCAGTTTTACGGAGTTAGTTGGAGATATGTTCCTTTAACTCCTTATTCAGATAGTTT
>NC_061117.1:103545505-103548247 GCF_002878395.1 Capsicum annuum
TAGTTAAGAGGAAATGTCCAAAATGTGTCTTGGGGCCTTTATATAGCCCCTACAGCTAAATATATGTTGTTATCATGGTTAAAAAGGACACAACCGCATTACCCATGCCTGCAACACTTATGGCCACAATCGCGGTTGCACCAGATGTCAACAAATTAAATAATATGGTTATGACCCTCGAAACTCATATAGAATCCAATGAACACAATCTAATAGTGAATTTTAAGTGTAAACCACATTTCAAATCCATTGGTATCATTGAAACTTCCATTGGAGATAGTTTAGGCAAAAAGTTGGTCAGACATCCATAGTTTTATCATTTTTTTTATAGAATTCACTCAATACCTTAGAATAAGTTTGGGAGCCTTGGGACATTAACCAATGCTCTCCCTATCCTAAAATAAATATTCCCAACATAATCGCAAAGTCAAATTTTCAACTTATCGACCAATAGGAAAAAATGAGCTCAGGTGCTTCGGGACCTATAATAAAGGTCCACCAAGACTAAAATCGATATTCTGAATCTACTAGCTTAGTCAAAATTTGCATCATAAATTCTTTCACTAATATTCTTGCCCGATGGCTATTTTGAACCAACAAAAACTTCTATAAAGGGAATTGGCTCTTAAAACCAAATAACTTTCCTGATAAATGATCTGTTGGTACTAGTAAGTCATAAATTAATTGGGGGATCCATGGAGAAGCTCAAATTATGAAGATAATCATGAATATATCATTACAAAAATATACAAGGAAATTCATTCATTAAATCCATAACAATGAGAAGTAAATAAAATCTTCACTTCATACTTTAATTTCACCAACTTTAACTTGAAATTCTAATTATACAAAAATAAAATGTTAACCAAAAATCTAGGATTCCACGGGTTTCTAATTTTTAAAATCCTCCTCTCTTTCATAATGTTCAAGGAAAATAAATTTGGGTCTTATATGGGAATTGTAATCAGCTATGCCATTTGACTGAATTTCCCTTTACCATAAAACCAACTATGTCGCGAATGCACCATTAATTATATGGTTGCTATGACTATGTTTACTGCCTTAACATCGCGATCATGTTAACTTGACTAACTAGCTAGGCCATAATTGTGCCGATAAAGCCACAATCGCAGTTAATGCAATTGCTGACTAGACACTGCAGTAACGTTAACTTGACAAAACTTGACTGAATGTAATTTTTGTTAGACATCTGTGATTGCAGTAACTGAGGCTTCATTCTATTCAATCTGTTTTAGCTGCACACTCCTCTCTCTTTTTGATCCTTTTTACCTCAGGTCCACATCTTTCTATATCATGACATGTATGCTTATAATTTATGGAAATTCATGCATATAATCACAAGTTTATCTCTCATGCACACTCAAATAATGGTAATGTGTAAGTAATATTTTATGCAAATGAGTGGTAAATTAACAAATCATTACCCATTGTAGTCTAACAATACCCCAAACATAATCAAAGAATATTTGGTTAGGATATGCCCACGACCATAGCCAAAACAAAAACTAGAAAAATAATAATGATATAGAGAAGTCCATAACATGAAATGGTGTCTTTTGAAATTCAAAAGCTCACCACTCTAGTTTGACCCAAAAGTTATCCCCGAATCTATGTAACTGAGCAGAAGTATAGGATTAGCAAGGTAGATGCTAGCATGAAACTCAGGGATAAAGGTAATGTAACACAATAAATTCAAAATCAAATCAAATAACAATATGCCATGACATATACACACACACATATATATATCATATCAGGATAGGGAAAAAGGTTTAGCATGTATTAAAAACCTTAACATGGATTGTGTAGCTTTAGCTTTATGAATAAAAAAAATAGGCTATATGGGTCCAGTGTCACCACTTAAATGGGCCTCATTACATAAAGCCACACCAACTGGATATATCATAGAAGTCTAAGGATTCTCGTGTACCCTTATCCCTCTATGATAGATATATACAAGTATTTACATGGACGATTCCCGTGTACCCCATACGCATATTGTCAGTAATACCAACCCTCATGTCAGCAAACATAATTTTCTAGTGTTCATCCTTCAGACTCACACTATCATGGCTGGATATCACAACCCCCATCCATCATTTACCATCTTCCATTTACTCAATTCATTTGTTCAGGTAGAAAATCAAACAGAACATTTTGGAGATTCCATTGTATCCCTAATTAAAATTCCCACCTTTCTCATAACTACTAACAAATTTTAGAATGCATGGTTTGGGATATAACCACTTCAAAAGACACAAGATTAGAGAATGTTTCCATTAATAAATTCCACCACCATACCTATGCACCCACGTGTTCAAAATAATTTTAAAACATAGAAAACCATAATTAAACTATGAAAAAAAATTATTCAACCATAGATATTCAAAACCCCCAGCCTTTATTTCAAAACCATAAAAATACCACGAAATCTATACATTAAAATATGTGCTTTAGATAAAATAATAATGAGGGTGGAGTGGCATACCTTAGACACCAATAAATATGGAAATAAACCACACTTGAAACCCTTATTGATTAACTTGATTAAACCCTAGGTTTTGCTTGAACAAAAAGTTTGTGAGAGAATTTTAGAGTGTTTTATTAGGAATTATTTTTTAATAAAGTCCCAAAGGATGTTTAATACCATGGAATCAAAGGACTTGAGGTGGGAAGTGTCCAAAATACCCCTAACTTTAAATTGTAAAAAATCCATCCTTA
>NC_061117.1:103551247-103558851 GCF_002878395.1 Capsicum annuum
TAATGATTTGACCCATTGAATCGTCACCATATCATAAGATTTGTATCCTTAGGTTGTATCCTAGATAGTGAGTTGCGAACCCATACACTTTCTACCTTACGACTCCGTGACCCCAGTCCTGACCTTACCATATTACTTGTATGGTCTAGTCTTATCTAAGAGAGAACTAAAGGGATTAGATGCTAGATGACATACTACTAAACCCTGCCACTTGAAACCTATCCTCATGAATCTTAGTGAGACAATTATGATATATTCCAAGTGATGCCACTAAGTTTCTAATTTTGTTATATTTTGTCCTAACGACTCGTCACCACCCATAACGACTCATAACCACCATATCATAACACGAATAGAAAACGCAATACCAACTATTATAAACCCTATGACTAAGGTCACCTAAATTGTTAAGACACCATATGAGTAATATGGTCAAATCATAATCAGGGCAGTAACCTCAAAGCTCAAGAAAATTCCAAGGGCCAAAATTCAGGGTGTATCATTATATCATCTTTTAAAAGAGAATGTGGTAGAAGATGCCTTGAGTTGATAGGTGGTGAATGAGGGTACCATGGCTTGCATTCCTATTTGTTAGAGATTATTAGAATGGTACATTAAGTCCTTGACAAATTTGGTGGTCAAACTTGATATTTTAGAACCTAGGATGATTTTTGATCGTGTTTAGTCTAGGTCCTCACTAACAAAAAAGATTTGGGTTCAACATTTTTATAATATTAGACTTTTCATTCTTTATGATATGGTATTGAGTTGTGAGTACAAGAGAGATACCATAGATTCTGAGGGTGTCTTGACATTTGATAGATGCATTTATGTTCCAAATATCGATGATTTAATTCAGTTGTTTTTTCATAAGGCTCATATTTCTAAAAATTAATTTATCCAGGTATAGCTAAGATGTAAAGATATTTAAGGAAGCAATATTGATGGAGTAGAATAAAGATAGACATGGTGTACTTTGTAGCCTGTTGCTTATGTTGTCAGCAAGTGAAGGTTGGCATCAGTGATTGGGTGGCATTTGGCTAATTATAGATTTGTTGACCAAGTTGGCATATTTCATTCCTAATCAGATGTCCTCTAGTTCCAATAGGTTAGCCCATATCTAGCTACTTGAGATAGTCTATCTGTACGATGTGCCTATATCTATTATTTCAAATGGGATTCCATGTTCACTTCAAGATTTTAGGGATCTTTTCAGGAAGAGTTGGGTACTAAGTTTAATCTTTGTATGGCCTTTCATCAGTAGACAGATGGCCAGTTTGATCAAACTATTTATATACTTGAGGATATGCTCAAAACTTATGTTATGGCTTTTGGATGTTAGTGGGAGGAGCACCTAGCCTTGGCAGATTTTTCATTATAATAACATTTATCATTTAAGTATTGACATTGTACTTTTTGAGGATTTTTATGATAGGCAATGTATTTCTTCCATTGAATAGTTTGAGGCTTCAGAGGTTATACCCCATGGTACTAACTTACTTTAGGAGTGGTTGGATAGGGTCAAGGTAATTCAGGATAGATTAAGAGTGGCTCAAAGTAGACAGAAAGCTTATGCAGACCATAGGCTTCGTGCCTTAAGAATTGGAGTTGGAGATAGAGTATTCCTTCATGTATCACCCTTGAGGGGTATGATGTGGTTAAGAAGGAAAGGCAAGCTTATACCTAAATCTATTAAGCCTTTCTAGATTCTTTGCCTAATTGGTGTGGTGCCTTATGAGTTTGCCTTACCTCTAGATTTTTCTATTGTCCATTTAGTTTTCCATGTTTCCTTATTGTAATAGTACATTACTGATAAAGCTCATATGCTTAGATGGGACTCAGCCAAGTTAGATGAATAGTTACATTCATGTATGAGACTATGCTCATTTTGGGTAGTCAAGTCAAACGGTTATGCACTTAGGAGATTTTTACCTTTTTGAGACATAATGTCCTTACTAATCCTTTACTTTCACGGACAAAAATATTTTTTGTAATGGAAATTGTAATAAACATTCAGGTCATTTCCATAATTCTACTTATTTTGACCATTAAAGTTTTCCTATAATCACCCCAAGTCATTTATGACTTGTGCGGACAGATAGTTTTGTTATTGGGAAATTTGTTTGGTTTTTACAGTTAATTCTGTATTTTAGAGTCTTTGCTGGTTCCATATGGCCACTGGATGAAAACATTTGTCAAATGAGCTAGTATGCTAATTCTAACTATTCCATCAGTTGTGAAATGTTAATTTTAAGCTATGTGGACTCTTAATTTGGGTCCTAAGGCACCCATGCTTATTTCGACTAATTGGCCAAAAAGTCACGAAAATAGAATATAAGTGTGGGGCTCACTTTAAGTTGAAAAAACCTCAGATTGAAATTTGGACTACACTATTAAGTGTGGAACATTGAATTTCAAGTGGTATCATAGATTTCATATATGGGATTCTGAATAAATCCTGAGGGGTTGGTGGAGAATTTTCAAGTCTCTATTGGTACTAAAGCATAAATACTAATGAGCCACTTGTTGGAATAGCGACTATTATGGAAGCCACCAAATGTAGCAATCGTGATCCATATTTTGCAATAACGACTCTCATGGAAGTCATCAGATACGCTATCATGAGCCATGTGTCACGATAGTGACTTCTAAGCCGTGGAAAATCTAAAAAATGCCCCTTTTCAACTCCTTTTTCCAATTCCACATCTACTCTCAAGAGACTAAAGACCTAAATATTTGGGAAAGCATATGATTAATGCTTTTGGGTTATTTAGGAGCTTGAGTTACAATTATTTCATGATTTTTCTATCAAATTTGAGGTAAGATGCCTTCTTATTCATTGTGGGTTTTCTTATATCTTGTTAAAAATCCCTAACACTTGGTGAATTAATTTTAGCACCAATGCAGCTTGAACTTCACCAGTTTGTTTGGGTAATTACTCCTTGAGCATAAGAGAATACTAGGTTGACTTTGAAAACATGATTTCCCTATAAGGGTAATAGGATTTTTGGAGTTTTTTGGACCTAAAAAATAGTTGTGCAGTATGGTTATCATCATTCTCATATGATGAGTAGAATATGATTTTTATTGCTTGGCATCCTATGGTAGCCTCCCATAGGAAAAATTGGTGATATAGAAAATTTTGAGCTTTTGTTGACATCTATTAGGATAGGCTTTACCCTCCTTAAAAATTGAGCTACTTCATGATGTGCTATGGATTTATAACTATTTTGATGCTTAAAACTAGGAAATTATGCAAGTTTCTTATGTTGTTTTATAATATATGATGTGTTTTGCAGGAAATAAAGTTTTGGATGCTAAATTAAAGAGAAAGATGAAAAACAAAGATTTGGGCAACTTATTGAGGAAATTCTAGGCGTATTTGCCACTTAACTGGCATAGGTGACCAATGTATGTCTCAGAACTTAAAGTCCAGAGGCTTAGAATTAGGAAGTGTTGATCAGCTTCACTTACTAAGGGCACATACGGTTCGTATGTATCACATACAGTTCATATGGAACACATACAGTTCATATGTTACAAAATAATGTTACAGGAGTCCAAGTGCAGAGAGCTGCAAGAGCTGCACAGAAGTTCTGGCACTTACCTAAGACCACATACATTCTGTATGTGGTACATACTACCCGTATATGGCTAATAAGTTGCCACCAACCTCAAATTTCCATTTACATTTAGGTTTTGATTTTTAAGGTTTCCTAGGATCCTATTAATACCCTTTTGATATTTTGTAGTTAGGTAACACACATTTGATACTCACAAACTTATAGTTTATTTCAAGGTTTTAATTTTGATATTTGGATTACTTTGTTGTTAATTTTGATTGATAATTTATTTTTTGACTTTGGGTTTTACTTATTTATCATTGTGATATCATTTAATGCTTTTAATTATGAATTACGTTGATTATTTCATAAGCATGAGTGGCTAAAGCCCTTAGCTATAGCTGTGGAACCTTTACATATTGACAAAGTAGTGAAAGTGCTAAGTTGTTCTAAACCAGTATCTTTGCATGTATTGTACTATCTTAAGTTTGCTAGTTGTCTTAGCAGTTGCAAATGGTAAGATCATGCCTAGAATATCACTTTTTACTCCACAAGAAGAGTAGTGACTAGGAAAATAAAATTACAACAATAATTTTAAGATTAACTGTTGATCTAGGTTAATCAAATTATATATGGAAGATGGTTATCTGTCATCTAATAACTTGAGATTCGAAAGATAATAGTTAACTAGAATCAAGCATAAAGGTTTGTACTATGGTATCTTTAGACTCAAAAGGTAAAAGATGAAATATATCAGTATGTCCACAAGATAATTGATGATACATAAATTAACAGATTCTACATACAAGGTACTGATTTGGTTCTAAAAGGCACAACAAGCCTACCTACTTGAGAAGCCTGGGGGAACATAATCCTAGTGTTCGTCATTGTCTTATTACTAGCAATGTTTTGATTTGCTACTTGTTTAGGATTACAACAACAAACTCCCCTTTTACTTTCAGTTTCTACCAGTAGAGTTCAGTAAGCTAGAGATATACATCCACATCTTTCTTGAGTTCACCTAATCAATTGTGGACTTTGGAGATATTTATTTGTGTTATCTCCTTATATGCATAGAATTCAATTATTATTTCGCAGTGTATGGTGTTTGGTTAGATTCAAGGGGTGGTCTCTGTTCCACCGTAGATTGGAGATGCCCATCACGGCTAGTCCCTCGTTTGGGTTTTAAAAAATTTCGTATCAGAGCCTAGGTTTACTATCATTAGGTGTCCATAAACTATTGTCAAGTAGAGTCTTTTTTATGGGTGTACAACACGCCCCACATATAAGTAAAAGGCTACGAGGAATTTAGGAATGATTCCCCTTCTTGTTGTTCTATTTTGTGCTATAGATTCTAATGTCTTGAAATCTCCTCTAATCCCCATATGTTTTCTTTTTAGATCATGCCTCCTTAAAGATATCATTCTTGTTTAAATGCTTTTCTCCCTTCAGAGTATAATGTGGACGCAGCTTGTCCCACTCAAATAGTTTAGACCTGGTCTAGGATCAATGCTTCTGATTTCCCTAATGGAGTTCCCCCGATTCCCCCTAGCCTCATCGGACAGCTCAAGCAAGTGTTTTTAAGGCTGAGTTTAACTAGTTTATTTAATTTGCTTACCCAGTTGGTAGCCTCTAAAAATTAGTGTATTCCTTCGATTGCTCCATCCTCTGAGGTCACTAGAGTGGGTACATTTATGATGTTGAGTCCTCCAAATTTTACCAATTCTTAGGTGGAAGAAGATCCTAACAATGTTATTTATGAGTTGGAAAATATATTTCATGTGATACATGCAACGGATATTGAGGGTGTGAATTTCACTTTATATTAGTTGAACTATCTGATGTATCAGTGGTATGAGCATTGGGATCAATTAAGGGTTGATGTTGCTGAGTTCTCTTTGTGGGATGACCTCTCTAGAGATTTTCTTGATCACTTCATTCCTTAAGAGTTGAGGATGACGAAGGCTGACGAATTCATTAACATAAAGCAAGGTAGGATGACTATAAAGAAGTATGCCTTAAAGTTTTATCATTTGTCATGTTATGCTCTAGAATTGGGGTCTAGCTTAAGAGCTATAATGAGGAAGTTTGCTTCTAGGTTATCCCATAAGATGATTTTTTAGAGCAAGGTTGCCTTGTTGAATAAGAATAAGGACATCTCTACCCTTGTTGTGAATATGCAATAAGTAGAGATAAGAAGAAGAAACAAGTAGTGATGACAGAAAGGCAGAATATGAATTTTTCATAATCACATATAATGTTGAGATCAGTAGTAAAGTGGTAGAGACAGTTCAAAATGATTTAAGATGAAGTGGAGCAATTTTGGTTCCTACTCTATGGCTAGTGATCTTTATCTAAATCTATCGAGTGATCATCATTTTAAGAATAGTGTGGGTCTAAGGGTACAGGGTGCCCAACCACAGGATAGTGGGGCTCATTCATCTCTATCATATCCCCACTGGTAGATTTTATGGTTTGGCAAAATATGGTTTTTGTCAAGAGGGGAGGAATAAGTGCTTTAAGTATGGTCAAATTGGTCATATGCAGATTGATTTTCCTTTCATGGTTATTTTTGGGGAAAATAAGATCCCTGTTGCTATTGTGTTAGCTCTAACTTTAAAGGATGCAACTTCAGCTTGTGGCTTTAGCACTGGTCGGAACCGTCTGTACGCTCTTGTCACTTGTTTGTATTCTAAGGCATACCCCTATATGATTACTAGTACGCTGAAGCTATTTCTGGTAATGTCTATTGTCTACTTAATACCCAGTCTACCCTATCTTACCTGACCCTTTATGTGGCTATTTATTTTTGTTTTGATCTTTAGTGCATTATTGATCCCTTTTATGAGTACACCATAATAGGTGATTTTATTATGGCTAGAAGGGTCTATAAATGTTATGTGACATCTGTTAGTGGTAGGGTGACCTTAGTGGATCTAATAGAGTAGGACATGGTAGACTTTGATATGATTTTTAGGATAGATTAGTTGCATTCGTTCTATGTGTCACTTGATTTTCGGACCCCAAGTGTAAGATTCCACTTCCCTAATGAGTCGATTGTTTAATGGAAAGGTAGTTGCCTAGTGCCTAATGGAAGGTTCGTTTTGTATCTTAGAGTCCAAAAGTTTATTTCTAAGGGTTGTCTCCATTACTTAGTGCATGTTAAGGATTCTAGATTTGAAGGTATTTCTTTGCATTAAGTCCCTATGCTATGTGAGTTTCATGAGGTGTTCCCTAATGATCTTCCTGGTGGTCCTCCTGACTAGAAAATTGATTTTGGGATTGATCTTCTTTCGAACACTCATCCTATTTCAATTGCTCACTATTGAATGGCTCCGACTAAGTTGAATAAACTCAAGGAATAATTGAATAATCTTCTAGATAAGGGTTTCAATCACCCTAGTGTTTCGCCATGGGTTGCTTTGGTTCTCTCCATGTATAAGAATTATGGGTCCTTTCTTATGTGTATAAATTACCGCCTGCTGAATAAGGTGACACTGAAAAATTAGTATCCACTTCTTAGGATCAATGATCTCTTTTATTAGATTCTGGATAATAAGTGTTTCTCCTTCATTGATCTTTGATCAGGTAACTATCAATTGAAGTTTAGGGAATTAGATATCCATTATAGTACCTTTCGAACATGGTATCGTCATTTTTTGTTTTTGCTGATGTCCTTTGGTTTTACTAGTGCCCTAACAACATTTATAGACCTCGTAAATCAAGTTTTCCTTCAGTTATTAGATTTGTTTGTAATTTTGTTTGTAGATGATAATTTGATATATTCTAAAAGTAAGGCTGCTCATGTCTATCATTAACGCCCAAGAACCTATCCTGAGATGTCACACGGTGCTTAAGGCCACACATAGCCTTAAGCTAACCCTCTGAGCCTATCTTTACTCCCATAATTCACCATGACAATAATCAAGCAGTAATAAGGAAGAATAATCATGCCATGAACATACTGAGATACAAAGTAATACTGTCCTATACAATCAAAATACTAATGTTCTGTACATATAGGTACTCTAGTCTGACAAA